>NC_083639.1:24687783-24991450 GCF_963576545.1 Limanda limanda
ATGGGTTGTGAAATTCACAGAATTGTTCAAATCATTTGCAGCATCAAACACACACACACACACACACATACACACACACAAACAGATAGACATGCTGCGTTCAGGATTTAGCCTTGATATGCCATCTTCAGTGGAGCAGAGTGGCAGTGTTAGTGTCATAAGCCTCTGGCTGAGCCTTAGGACGAGACCTAACATTTATTTAACCTTTCATCTTGTCTGCTACAGTGCGGGCTCAGTGATTCACCAACACTGCTTTCCTGTAGTTGGTTATGTGGATTCCAAGCTTAATACTTTACAATGTAGGCTAATGAACATGTTTAATGACAACAAAATATGTAACAATGAAAGAACATAGTAATGTGACTTTGAACACATTCATTAAATCACGTTCTATACCTGGACTGGTGGATTCAACATGGTCCTTTTGTTGTTTTTTTTGGATTACTTACTGGAAAACCATGTATAGTGCTGAACGTATTTGAGAGGCTGCCAGCTCCCAGTGGGTGGGTGTGGTTTTGGACTGAGCAGTGTGCCTGGAGGGATCACTAAATGGCCTCTTTGTATGTCATGAATTCATGATGTCAATAAGCAGGTGTAAGGGGAAGTCTTTAGTGTGATTTAGCTGCAAGTGGGAGGTGTTCAATATTTCAGATGGAGGACATGGGAAGAGAGGTTAACCTTCTTTGTTGATTTGTGAGGTAAACATCTGCCATTTTCCTACCCCTTCTTTTACTTCATCTTGCCATCTCATCCCATTTTTTTCTTTACATCCTGGTTATTTGTGTTTTGGCCCTTTTACTCCCTCTCAGTACCAAATTTGTTTTCTTCCCCCTTCCTCTCCTCTGTGTTTTTGTAGTTTTCTAATACTAGACGAGGGTAAAAGACAGAGGATGTCACACCATGTGCAGATTGTTCAGCAGTATGAGTCAAATTCTGTGACACCACATCATCTGTGTTGTTTTTGTATTCTCTGGTCTTGTCTGCTGATATCTCTCTGTCTACATCTGTAACTGTCTCCCCTCTTGCCTTGCCTCCCCCCACCTCCATCTCGCTGTCTGCCTGCCTCAATCCTGTCTTTGTGGGTGTGATGGGTAGAAACTGACAGGGAGTAATGAACTGGTTGGGGTCCCCCAATGGGTTATATTTCCTAATCATATATTTTGAACTCTCCTTAGTTCAAAGTCCTGCAAGATCTGCATAGGATTTGTTCTTGCTGTGTGCTCTGCTTGTTTGTGACTTGTTTTTGTGCATATACATGAAGACATTTTTGCTTTGTGTGTCGGGTGGCTCAGTGTGAAGTGGGTCGTCCTCTAGCCATAAGGTTGGGCGTTCAATCCCAGTCTTCCTCTTTCTGTGTGCAGAAGTATGCTTGGGCAAGATACCGAACCCCAAATTTCTTGATGGCCGTGCCATTGTGTGTAAAATGGTGAATGGCAAAAACTGTACTGTGAAGCACTTGAGTGGTCATCAAGACTAGAAAAGAGCTATGTGATACAGACCATTCACTGTGGATATGGTCATCATCTGAGCATCATATGAAATACATACTGCTAAAAAATAGTTAGACTGATACAGAGTACATGTTTGAGCCTTGACATGATTGATATGACGATTGACACGTATTTCTGCAATTTGTTCAATTCCTGCTGTCTTTCAATGCCTCACACCACTGTGGAAATGTCACTAGAAAATGTAATACTGTTTCATGGTGGTCAGTTTGACTTGTTACCTAGATAAGCACATGTGTAACTAATAATATTAAGGTGTTTGATCCAGCAAACCGGAGCCCTACATATTAATAGGTTCAGTTGTGGTTAAGAGGTAAAAATGGTACTCATTGATTCCATGTTTGTTTTCAAGTCTTTGAACTAAAGATGCCATTTAAAAAAAGTTCAGTAGCAACATGGGTGCTGGGAAAATAGGAGGAATTAGTCACTCATAAAGGAGGCTGAGTGGACACAGGAAGTGTTTCAACTGACATCAATCTAGGAATTCGGATTGATTTATCTGGCATTGATCTTCAGGGCACACATATATACACACACACACACACACAAACACACACACACACACACACAGAGACACACACACACACACACACCAAGAAACAGCCCTCTGAGCCCTTGTTTTGGCTGGTCCTCACATCCAAATGTCCTGACAATGACGGTATTGAACCAAAATTTGGCCTCATAACTATAGATTGACACACGCACACACAACCACCTGCACACACACACACACACACCTCCCTTTTTTACAGCTCTCCGTTGTTTCTTTATTTTCATCTCTTTCTTGCTTGACCCTCAGGGACATCTTTTTCAGTCTCTTTCACCTCTCTTTCTCCCTGTACATCTCTGTCTTTCCCCGTGCTCCTTTCTTTTATTTCCTCTTAATGAATAAAATCACTGAACCTGTTCATTTTCCACTGCATCTCCACTTTGCTGATCCCTACACTCTATTTCTATTCGCTCTTTCTCTCTCTCTTTCGATCAAAAGTAGGTCATTCTGCAACATCGAACTGCAGCCCCCACCAAGAATTACATCCACAAACACACATGTATTGCCTGGCAACCACACATTCACAATCCACCCTCTCAATTTTCTATCCTCGTTCCCTCCATCTTACCTTCCCAGGAGGTTGAGCTTGGTGCACAAGACTGGGTCTGCAATTTGACACTGCTTTGTTTTGTCCCTGTTTGTGTTCCATTGAGGGGCTGAGAGTTAATTGAGCAGGGCTTTGTAGAAGAAAGGGGGGTTCATTTTACACAATCTCTGTAAATGTACAATAGGAGAGCCCAGTTATAGTCTACACACACACATTTTGGTGCCGCATTGTAACTAAACTTGGGTTATGTGTGATATTTATAACCTGGACAGATGCCATTTTACAGTAACTTAAACATTATAGAGCCAAGAGCTTCTACAAATTGGAAAAAGTTGAATTTCAGTGTTACACCCAGATGAAACAGTAGTACAAAATAAATATAAAAATATATCTAAGTTTTTTTCCTCAGCTTTAAATTGCACCTAACATTCTACCTCAACAGTTAGTGTGATAGAGCTTTTTCAATCCATAATTTCCTATTTGCCTTCCTTAATGCATTTAATCTTAATTCATTGAAAAAGGCAATGATGTGCATTCATTTGGTTACCCTTCTGGAGCTAACAACCAGATTTTTATAGTTTTACTTCAACTCCCAGGCCACTTTACAACAATACAATAGCCCTGTCTTAACATTAATCTTTATAAACCTCAGATTTAAACATTTTTGATTAACTTACCATCCTGTTATAGGTATGTTTGGCAGCAGATGCTTAAGGTGGACCAGAATATGTGAGGGTAATTATTGTATATGGCAGCCGTGAGGCAGAGCAGGACATCCTAAAGTAATGAGACAGACAAGTACATCTTACAGCAGAGACACATGCAGGCCAGGACATCTACAACCGTGAGACAGACCAGGACATCTTACAGCAATTAGAGAGACTAGGGCAATTGACAGCAATGAGACAGACCCCGACATTTGACAGAAGTGAGACAGACCAGGACATCTGACAGAAGTGAGACAGACCAGGCCATCTTACAGCAGTGACACAGACACAGACTATCAGCACTTCTGCATTGTACATTGTGTTCTTTTGAACTGACCAAATACAAATCAAACTCAAAGCTAATTAATTTATGGTGACATGATTCAAAATAATAAAAAAGGAAGTGAAAAACAACATCACTAATGCAACAACATGCTTTAGTGAATACTGACAATGGAAACACAAATAGTACTTATTATGCTTTAGACACATAAATGAACCCAACACCTCCCACACATTTACCAATTATCCCATCTGCTCAAACCTTTTTAGAATGTGACCCCTGACATTCTTGTGTAATTCACAGGGTTCAAAGGCCATGGTTGGAGGTATTGGGGATACACACGCACCCTGGCACACACACCTCAGGGATAGACATTAGTGAATTGTTGAGTGTTAGACCCCGTTAAAGTAAATCATCAGGGAATAGTAGGTGATAGACTGGATATTGTAGTACCCCCCTACCCCCGCCACCAGCACCAGCAGCACCACACACGCACACAGAAACACAGCTAAAATGGTTTGTATATGGTAATTTTGTATGAACTTTGCACATTCAGTATAGGATTCTACTGTGTGCTAACCCTAACCCTATGAATAAAGGAACACTTAATTATGTAAAGTGTTCAACGTCCTTTTGTAACAGAATTCTCAAGAAGGCCACATTTACAAAAATGTATTCTGTATTGAGTAGAGATGACTAAGTAGAATACAACATTAACACAATATATTTGTCTCAATCTGTACAGTAAATTCTATTTGTAGTGACACATAATCTCTGATTTGACAGACATTCATTCTGTTTAAACCTTAACATCTATTCAAAGAGCATGACCAATGTACTGTAAGCATTCTTAGACCAAATGTTGTTCAGTACTTGGTGCTTCAGTGGACATGACTCACCGTAAGGCTGTCAATATACTTGCTTTCCTGTGCATACTTCATCTCACAGATATGTAGTTTCAATTTCAGAGGACGTGCACAACAGATATCTTTAATTTAGACTTAATTTCTTGATCCGTCATAATGTTAATTTAATTAGAAAAAGAAAATAGTGAGTTACATCAGCTGAAAGACTGAAAAAAGTTAACTAATTTTTAACAATTAATGACAGTCATGCACGCTGGTACATAAACAGACCAGTCCTGAGGAAAAAGCTAAAGGCGCTGATCATACATGCTGTGGATGTCAAAAAGAGTGTTTTTTATAACATTGCACATTTATCCCGTGAAGGTAACCCTAATTCCTGATTGGCATATGGCACCATTTCAGACCAAACATGACATGATCATCGTCAATAATATGGGAGAGTTACTACACAGGCTAGAAACAAATACAAAATTATGTGGAATGTGCAGAAACTGAGGCTGTAAATAAAGGCAAATGGAATTTTTTTTACATAGCACTGCAGCCTTCTTCACATACACATTTCCCTAAGTAGGGCATACTTTTCATACCCTTTGGCGAAGCACTTAACCTAGTTAAACAATTCCCCCCCAGATGTTCAATATGTGCATTAATGTACTTATAAGGGGTATACTGTATAGCTTTAACAAATATTGGATGAATGCTTTAGTCATCAGATCGTGTTAAAGCTATAATAGTAAGTTCTGGAAATCACCCTAGTTCCAGCATGATAGTGAAAATCCAAACACTGGGTCGGCTGTGTGTAAGTCGCTCTGGATAAAAGGTTCAGCTAAATGAAATGTAATGTAATGTTATGGACTATGGCCCACTCACTGTATTGCACTTCTCAGTTTAGACACTAGTTAGCGCCCAACTCACCCCTGACCTGCCAGCTGTCCCTCAGAACGCTCCCCCGCCCTGAGCAATGCAATTGAGGCGAACTGTCAACAGTCCACTCCAGGGCAGGGGGGCGTGGCGGCGTTAGTGGCCATATTTATTTCTGTATGTGGCCCTCGGGATAAAAAGTTTGGACACCCCTGCCCTAAACTAATTTGGTTTAGTGGTTACTGCGCTATAGATTTTTGGGAGATTTTAGCGCCCCCTATCAGCAGAACTCAAACTGCAAATGTAGATGAGTTATGGCCAATGTACTGTTGCATGGACCCAGTCTGGTTGTGACATGTTTACCACATAACATATCCGCCCTTTGCGAAAAGTTTTTGGCTAATGGTGGTTTTCATAAAAGAAATGTCTCACAGTGCTGTGTACCAAATTTTGTGTTGATATGATGCAAATTTGCAGACTTTTATGGTTCTAGAGGCTTTTTTTGTAGAACACATTGAGCTGGACTTGTGTCTTGCATTTCAAGTCAATCAGTCTTAGGGCGTGCGGGGCATGGCTTGTTTGTTAAAATGTGTCTTTTCAAGGCCTTATTACCACGCCACCATATGGCCGATATGGCTCATATTTCAGGGATAGTTGATGCACATCAATTCCAGTTATTGTGGAAAGTTTCATGTTTTTAGCTCATTCCAGCTCCCAGGAATTTGAGCCCAAGCAGCAGACTACAAATATTTTTAATTATAACAAACCGCAGCAAAATCCTGAGGGTTTTGGCCTTTCAGGCCTCAAACCCTAATAAACTGTACTGTAAAGTGCTTTGAGTGGTCATCAAGACTAGAAAAGCGGAATATAAATAAAGACTACTTAACTCTCACTGCTCTGTTACACACTACCAAGCTCCCTCACCTAAGTCTGTGCTTTGCTCACTGTCCAAGCTAATGCAGGAATTTAGAGCTTTCTTGCATGTGAGTCAGCATAAGCGGCTTCTTCCAGCGGCTAATACTATCTGGAAGCCTCAGTGCAAGAGTACTTATAAACTAAAAGCAGGTCCATTGATTGATTGAGCGTCAACACAAATTACAATGGATTAGTAAAACCAAAATAGCCTGTTTGTTTTATACATCTTGTCATAATAAGTGTACTTGTGTTATACAAAATAAATTGCTGAGAAATGTAATCAAATGAAACAGCCCCCCCCACCACACACACACACACACAATGACTTTGCTGCTCATTTCTCTCTCTCTTTCGCTGACACACTAACACACACAAGCAGTGTCATCGGACATATGTGTAAACTCAGACCCAACTCAGAATTTGTAAACCTAAACCAGGGGTTGGCAACCTTTACTAACATAAGAGCCATTTTGCCCCCTCTTCCTCCATATAAAATTTATCTGGAGCCGCAAAACGTATTCGATAACACAGATTATAAAGTTTTATACATAGTTATAATATATATGCATATAAAACTATAGTTTGTTGCATTTATGAAATTATAGAACGACAATAAAGAAAACTGTTAACATTTTATTGCTATTTTTACCTGTTACCACAAAGGAAACACCAAACTCTTATGAAGAGGAGAACAAAATGCATTGGCATAGGCCTACTTTGAAATAAATGAAACACAGAACTCTGCTTTTTCGTTCATCTCCACCGTGGTACTTTTCAGCAAATGATGTGTGCTTGTTCTGGAAATTTGTCTTTCAACATTAGATTTTTTGATGTTTGCTAATTTCAAACAACATATCAAACATCGAGGTAAGCCAGTATCGTTGGCATTGAAAGCAAATTAATCTGTCCACGCAGAATTAAACTCTCTATTCTCCTCCCAAACTCTTATTTTTGGAGATTTATCCATGGTTAGCTTACCGAGGCCGGGGGTCTGACACTCAAGATTAGCCACCTGCAGGGAAAAGCGCTGGTGGCGGACACAGAAACTGAAGCTCGGTACAAACCAACTGCAGCTTCTGCTCTGATCAAGAAGCTGCAGCGCTGATCTCTGAGCAGCTGAGACCAGAGAAACTCTGTGTTTTCACTGTTTCCACTGTTAAGAAACAGCTTCACGTGAACTAGCTCTGATTTCACTGTGGGTGTCTCTCTGAACGAGTGAACGGGGGCGAGGGGGCGGAGCCCCGGGGCCCATGTGTGTGTGTGCGCTGTCTGGGAGCACGCAGACACACACACACACATTCGCCCGTTCCTGGTATTTCATGATGGCCTGATACGATGATGCTTTAGAAAATGAATGTGAACATGGCCTAGACAATGTATGGAGAGCCGGAGGAGATGGCGGGGCTCGCTGGGTTTGGCTAGATTCCATTGGCAGTGTGCAGCATGAAAGGATAAAGACACAGAAAATGACTGAAAATAACTGATTTACGATCCACACGTCTATGAAAAGACCCTAAATGAACACAGTGGAGCTGAGCATGGCTCCCTGGGTGTCTGCCCTTGGCCTGGTACAGCAGCCCCTGGTCTGACGGCTCAGTTACACCCTTAATTTTGGGACAGGAAAAACCCTGTATTAGTCTCAGAAATGTTTTACTCCCTAATATCAGCATAGGCAATCGGCCCACAAAAATCCATATTGGTCAGGCTCTAGTGATTTATATTTCTACTTCCACAGAGGCATTACCTCCAGTCCTAAAGGCAGACTGTGTTAAAGTGTGAGCTGACTGGGGATGTGTGAGTGTGTGCAGCATCAGCAACAGCAGTAAGAGGGACAAAAAGAAAGAGCATTCTGTGATCCTAAGGGCAGTGGCTGGTGCACAGACAAGCTCTTTGATAGCACAAACACACAGTTGGAGAACAACACTAATGCAGACAGTCCTGAGGCATGTGTGTGTGTGTGTGTGTGTGTGTGTGTGTGTGTGTGTGTCTGCTCGACTGTATCTTCTGCATCTTCTGCATCTTCCTTTGCTTAGGCTGACAAATACTTATTAGTAGTCACATCAGACTCAAGTCTTCCCTTCAGAGTTCTGAACCTTTTAGCTTTAAAAATATTCATTTTTTATCATGGCCTGTTGAGTGGTGCATTCTTCATGACACACACCCTTGTGATACACATATTGCTTCTTTAGAATACTTAAATATGTGCACTGATCCCAGACCTCTTTTGAAACAGATTTTTAATTTGTTGGCTTAACATAATTCATGAGGTTATAATTTTTCTTCCTCTTTGTCATCAGGTCTGCTAAGTGGTCGAATCAAAGTGGGTGGACAGAGAGAATACGTGTCCACACGCATACGTAAGTCAGTGTATACATTTACTGCAAACCTTACGCACCAATTCTTACTTATTCCTCAAGCACATCTGTTTATGGTAAAAGAGAGTTCAATATCACTGTGAATATCCTTCTTTAAACGTTGCTGGTCCACCTCAGTAAAACATTTATAAAAATTAAATTGAACTGATTTTAAAAGGTTCAGATTTTTATGTTGGAAGATTTAGGTTAATTTGATTTAAGGTAACCTGATAACAGTTGAGAGACTTAATATATGCTTGTGAATATTTAAATTCAGACTAATTTTAGAACCTGCTTGGCCATCAGTGTTACTTGGTTCTCCTGTGCTTTGCTTACACAATTTAGGGGAAAGTGATTTCCATATTTCTTATTTATTTTCTCTCTGTTGCTTCAGTATTACAGCTTGACTGATAACGGCATACAGTGATTATTCTCTGACAAATGATGGGTGATGAGGGGAAGGTTACAGGTAGGGGTTAGGCCATAAAAGTGGTTGCCGTAAGTGCAGCAGCTGCAACTGCTGGCGGCTTGTACCTACAGTATTTATTTATGTGTGTGTTAGTCATTCCATTTCTGTGGTTGATGATAATTGAGTATGACAGGTGGAGGGCTATTTTGGGTTCTTTGTAGAGGAAAATTGGTGATTCTGGATTGGGGGTATATATGGAGGTCAGCAGAATGGTTGAGGGGGTTGTTTGTGTGTTATAGCCTCCAGTATTACTACTGAGATAAAATAGTCCAGAGAAATAACCAGGTTTAGTATTTAGAGCAACCATTTGCAGTTATAGAATTTGGTTAGTTCACTGATTATGCTGGTCCTCTGCAAATAGTTAGATTTTTTTTCAAATAAAGGTTGAGACAATAAGTAGAAAAAAAACCTTAATTCACTACCTTGCCTGCCTTATTTTTAAGCTTAATTGGAGTAGTTTCTGTTAATAGCATATGCAGTGAATAAACAGAAGACTATAATGTGAAAGAAGGGGGATGTAATGGGAGTGTAAATGTCATGTAAGTCATATAATGTAAATATTAGGATATTTCAAGTTGAAAATAAAGCAGAAAAAGGTATTCATGGCTCATGGCTCCTGCAGTTCACTGTGAATCCTATATTTAAGATATATTTATGAGGGTTAAGGGTAGAGGATGTCACTCCTTGTTAAGCCCTGTGAGACAAATTGTGATTTATTGAAAAATTGTCAACGTCATAGTAAATGGTGAACCTAGGGCAAGGTATTCAGCCTTGATCGAGGAGAGTTTTATGAAAGTAAAGCATTATTTTAGGGATAGATAGGGATCATTACACATCATCTGCAAAAAAACACCCCATTTGCTGGAATTGTGCATCTGTCAATAAAACAAATGCTGATTCACAAAATCTCTATATTTTGATGGTAGGTTGGCAAGTAAGAATTTATAATGTATGTTTAATCATGTGACAGAATTTTCATTTGGGAGACTTGAAAGCTGCAATAAGGACATTCGGGTACAGCTGCAGCTTTAGCCAATGCAAAGCAGAACAAGGAGTCATTTCACCCCCATAGCACTGTTCCCTCTGTGTTTGACCCAGAATTGTACCATTAGCACTCGAGATACCAAAGAGACTCTCATGGAATCTCACAATGTAAGAAACAATGAAATGTGCCATTATTGCGCAAGTGTTAATGTGAAGTGTGTTGGGGATGGGCAGATGGGCATAGCTTTATATTAATGCTCTTGCTGCAAAGGCAAAGAGAAAACACATTAAAGACCCATTTCTAAAGTAACCTGCCTTTTTGAAACAAGGCCTGAATTTTAATCATCAATCAATCAATCACATTTTATTTGTATAGCCCATATTCACAAATCACAATTCGTCTCATAGGGCTTTAACATGGTGTGACATCCTTTGTCCTTAACCCTCAGCAAGAGTAAGGAAAAACTACAAAAAAACCTTTTAACAGGTAAAAATACGTAGAAACCTCAGAGAGAGCCACATGTGAGGGATCCCTCTCCCAGGACGGACAGAAGTGCAATAGATGTCAAGTGTAGGAAAACATCATCAACATTAAAGTTTTTAGTAGCATCGATGAGGGTAAACATTTTGAAGGATATCTTCAATACTATATATCAAGCAGTCCTGCTGCAATCATAGTCTATGGTCAGCAGCCAGCAAGATCATGATCCACCATCAAGATCGGATGCCACTATAGTCCACAGTCATTGTCCACTGCTGCCAATTAGGATCCATCATCAGCTGCCACCTCGGTCGTGGTCCACCACCATTATCTGATGCCAACGCGATAAAGGATCCGCCATTATTATTACAATCAGCCCGCACGATATGCGACCTCCGATACGCGATCCACAAATCGTAATCCAGCTACAGCTGCGGCCCTGGATCTACGGGCGATAAGGCACAGGGACTCTGGGGAAGGGGAACAAGGGTCAGACACATGTATTGATGAGATATGACTTACTTTGATGCAATAATGATTTGAGAAGAGGAAGGAGAAGCTGGAAAGAGAAGCTCCGTGTGTCATGTGTCATAAATTCCCTTTGCGCCTTAGCATCATCAGGTGTTTTTGCCTTGTAATCAATGATACAATGATACAGGCCGAACTTGAGGGTACACTGAGGTTCAAGGTAAATCTGACTGGCTACTGGTTTGTATGGTAGTACTAATAAAACCATGTGGCCCACTCAGTAGATCAGACATCAATACCTCTTTGCCTTTTTAAACTAAACGCTTCCTATTTTAGAACATAGGACAAGTTACGTTCTGCTGCACTAATCAATGCATACCGCAAGTTGATGTTATCGACCTTCTAGACCTATAGCAGCATAACTAAGAGCAGGTCTAAGACAAGCCTGGACCAGCTCTAACTATAAGCTTTATCAGGTTTTAACTCTGTAATATGCAATTAATTTTCAAGGGGTGACCCAATCTCAATGTAGTTTACTTTTTTGAGTCTGTGAACCCATTAGAATAATAATAAAACTAGCCCAGATCACACCCTCTGTTGTGTCTGCAGCTGTATTCCTCATGCTACAGCTACAACAATCATGGTTTAATTGATTTATTTTAAATTTGGCCTGAAAAGTGAAAATGTTACCCACTAACAGACCTGATGCGTAAATGCTATTCCATTTATGAGAACCTGTATAGACCAGGTGTGTATTAATGACAGCCCCATTAAAATATAATGTTTATTGAGGAGCAGCCTTAGTCTGTTTGTGGATGTAGGTGTGACTCAGTGTCAAGACAGTTTCCATACACACAGGATGATGTCTTATAATCAGGATATTAATTCACTTGTACTTTGTCATAAATGGAAAAGAGTAAACAATGAATAAATAGAATAAATAAATCAACCAATCTATGCATCAACTTACAAAGAGGACTTATATTTAGGCTAAGTGTGTTTTGTATACTTAACAGAAGCATCCTCCTTGTTGCCATGCACTGGGGACTGTAAAAACCGAGTTGTATACATGTTGCTGCTACACTGCCATGTGAGGTAATGTGTAGTAGGTTGTATGCAATGCTCACTGACCCTTTTTCTCAGTGGTTGTTTGTCATTTGTACGATAATGCACTGCAGGGTGTAGAGAGAGATTCCACACATGGAGACAAGCTCTGACCCAATTCAGAGGTTTTGCTGCTATTACTCTTCTCTGTCGATCTCTCTCCATTTCTATCTTCTTTATCTCTCTCTTACTTTCTCATCACATTTCTCTCCAAAATGGACTGTGTGGTATTTTATTGTACGTGTGTGTGTACACGCTCAGTAATTAAAAAGAGATAATGTAATACTGGTCAGTTTACACATCTGGACTGCAGAGTGAGGTTTTGTGTGTGTGTGTGTTTGTGTGAATGCCTCCTCATGCCTGCCAATGCTGGGGTCTTACCTCCCGTGGGACAGATTAGCTATTTAGTTGAATATTGTAGGACTGACATGCCACCAGATGGTTTATGCATAATGTCTCTGTGTACTTGTATGTTGTGTGTGTGTGTGTGTGTGTGTGTGTGTGTGTGTGTGTGTGTGTGTGTGTGTGTGTGTGTGTGTGTGTGTGTGTGTGTGTGTGTGTGTGTGTGTGTGTGTGTGTGTGAGGGAGGTGTTTGCAGGTTTTGGGTGATATCTGACAACTGCCCTTGGGCCATAAAGCTGTTGAGTCCCCTCTCTTGTGAAGTCAGTCTGTTATTCCACTGCTCACAGTTGAAATAGACACTGCGTCAGTGCTTGCTCCTACAATGCTAGCTAAATATTTTATACAGCATCATCATCAGGAAATAACATTGTTGACATTATCCAATTGAATACTGTAGAGTACAGCATTAATAAATAATAATAATCATCCTTTTTTTATATAGAAAGGTTTATTGCTTTCTTCTATCATTTTTAATAGGCAGTATACATAACTCTTTCTAAATAGCAGTTTGTTTGGTTTGGATGATTTGTTTGGCTGTCAGAGATAATTAAAAAACAGCCAGAAAATGTTCTAATGAGCCAGAATAAGCTCAAATGAAAAGGTTTATATTTCTGGCCTGATCAAAGCAGTTATTTGTAAAAGGTTGACTGCTATTTCTGAAGGTCCACAAACCTTGCATAAATAATATTGCATTTATATATAGTGTATAATGTTTTGGGGGTCATACCTTTAAAGAAACAACAGTTGTAATACTACATTGGAAAGCTATTAGTCCAGTTTTTACAACAAAGAATTTTGCTTCATTTATTTGACCTTAACAACTGTAAGATCCTTTACACTTTATACACAGTTAAGGCGTATTCAGCGAAGTCAGAGTCCTCATCAGCAGTGCTTTGTGTTGTATCAATTTTAACATCCACATTTTCTCCTAGGTTCCTGGAGATTTGAAATGGCAACCTGAGCTTTGAGTTCTGTTATAAATGAAAGCATAGAGGACTGTGGGGGATGGCAGCATGCAGGGTACAGGGATTAACAGTGGGCAGGTGGTCTTTGGGCAGCTCTAATTTGGACATGGTGGGGTGTAAATTAGAAAGCTCTGTGTGGTGTGCTGGCTGCTGAATATTTACAAAGGCTAAAGACAGCACTGACTGTAAAGATCATGAATATAGCGTCCATTTCACCACATGTAGGTTTCTTAAGGTTGATATTAAACTTCTCTTTGGGTTAACTTATCACAATAAACAAGTTGTTTAGGCCAGTAAATTCTATTTTGGACAAAGGGCACAGATAGAAGAAAGAAGAAGAAGAAGAAGAAGATACAATTTATTTATCCCACACAAATACACAAACATGCATAGACACACTCATGTAATGGGGAAATTAGTCCTCTGCATTTATCCCATCTGGTGTGATCTTTGGACAGACACACAGAGCAGAGCAGATACCTGGTATGGAATACAATTGTGACAAACAAGTAACCACCAACAAACAAAATGTTTGTTTAGCACACAAGAAGTGAACTTACACTGACACAGGTCAGTTGAAAAACCCTTAGTGAGGGAAGGGGCACATAGGACGTTCTCATGTGTACCCTGAATGAGAGGCACACAGAGAGGGCCGATAAAGAGACTGACATGGCCTGTCCTGGTGGCTAGTCTGACTATGGATCAGAACAGCATGGGGATGTGTGTTGTGTGTACTGTGTTGTGTTTATTATTATCTGATTGTTTTGCGTGAGTAGCTTAATGGCATTAGCTGGAAGGTGATGGAACACCATTGTGGATGGTTCTGGTCCCTTATAACCCCCTAACCAAATGTCTATCTTGAACTGCAGTATTGCCATCACATTGTACATAAACAGACGACTGAACAGAGTTGTGGACTCAAGTGACATGGCTTGGAACCACGTCGACCTTGCATCATAATTGTGATAATCTTAAAATGTGTTTGCTCATTCTGTGTAATGTTTGAGCTTCATCTTACTATTACCTATGGGGGTCTAACCGCCAATTTATCTTCTGAAATGAAATGTTTGAATACTCATGGATTCTGAACATAAGAAGAAGTCATTCCAATGATTTTACAACAACTGTACTTTGACAAAAAAAGTATCATATAAGTTAATTAAAGACAGCAATATTTGATTTGTGACTTGTGATCAGTGAGTTTATTGTTTATTAGCTCATCACTTTTAATTCACTGAATGGCCCTTATGCCCTAAAGAGTTTAGTTACATCAAAGGCCGAATGGCCTTCCACTAAAATGACAAAATTCCAAACTGATCGTGACCATTAACCATTAAGACCAGTATAGACAGTACTGTGATCCATGTAAGAGTATCATCTTGATATCAGTAGATGACTATGTTTTATCAAGTATTCAGCATACTCATTTCAGGAAATTCATTGAACGTATTCCAGATTTTGCTGTTAAGTGTTTTCCTGTGAAGCAGCCTGTGACAAGCCTGATCCCACTGAAACAGTGGGATATGGGCTTCTCTTCTATTTAGTTTCCAGGCTGCTCTCTAAGGAGCCACAAAGAGACTCAGCTGTGAATGTAGGCCAGAGTCAACACACTCTCTTGTCAGAACACGCACTCACCCCCACATACACAGTTTATGCTGCTCTTTTACTCTACTGTCTACCATGCTGTCTTCATTCTAACCATCTGTCTCTGTGTCTATATTCACAGGTCCTTGGCGCGGCTCTCAGGAGAATTATCTGACCAATAAGCAGTGGTGAGGGACAAGGCGAGCCAATTAGGGAGAGATGTTGGGGCTGGGCAGGCATACAGCCCTGGCTCTCGTGTCTTTACTGGTTCTATTGTTGCGTGAGGCAACACCCATCGAAGTCCCACTAGATCGTAAGTCACCTGGCAATCATCAGATCCATTTTACCTCTATATTTGTTAAAGCATATGGTGATACGCTATAAGTAATGCTATACCTTTAGATCAAACTGTTTATTTGGTAGGATTAGAATTAGATTTTCCCAAGAGTGGTCAGTGCTGCCTATATTGCTGTTGCCCCATTGATGTGCTTTATGTAAAACAGTATGTTGGAAAACGACAGTATGTCAGTTGCTAGTGCTACTCAAGTTATTAGATGTATTTGATTTGGTGTCAGGTTTTACAAACCTTTATTAGTTCACATTTTAGCGGGGGTGGGGGTACGAATAAAACAATCTGCATTTCAAGATTTTTAGGTGTTCACACCATTTACATATTAGCAGGGAAGCTCCATTGGCAAAATCAAAAAGGTATTTTAGTTAGTACTAAGATGAAGCAATAAAGACAGACAGTACTACTATTAATATAAATTCAGTAGTAATGGAAATTGATCATATTTAAATGTGTTTAGATGTCCCTCAGAATATATTATTGTGCTTTTAAGTACCCCAAATAATCTAAATACCTCCTCTCTCATGCTTCTCCGTGGAGCACTAGCAAGAACAGGACATTTCAAAGTTCATCATCTCTGTCTCTGGGCCTCACTTATGATTGGCTAGCTGGTTTCTAAGTGACACACAGGTCAGCCTATTACTATAGCTTGGAAAAACCCACTGAGATGGTCTGTTAGTGTGAAAATGACCATAACAGATGAAAAATGAAAAAAGAAAAGATCAACTTTAGCCCCTCTGCTCTAATACGAATAATCTTGAAGGATATAGAGTGATATATTGGCTTCCTGACACCCAATTCTTTAGTGTTTCCTAAACATATTTTTGTTGTAACTTAAAATCTCAGTAAAGATTTGGTTGCTTGTACAGGTGGACAATGCAAGACTGTTTAGTTGTGACATCAAAACCCTCAAAGAAATGTATGCTCTCATTAGCGTTGGAGCTAGAGTGGTGATCACATCTGTCGAATATGCTTCATATCTCTGGGTAATACTGCGTCACTTCAGTTTGTTGCCACACTGCAAAAATAACAAGTAACCATTAAATCAATGCAAATATTAATGTTTGATAGTGATTCTGATACAACAGGAGTCCATTCAGGAAGACACACAGCCTGACTGGAATCTGCTGTTAAATAGATACTTGAAGGATTTGGAGACAAAACCACAGAGGAACCTTTCTCCTCAGTTTCGCCCTCTCTTTGCTTTTTTTCTTTCTCACACACACACACACGCACGCACACACACACACACACACACACACACACACACACACACACACACACAGAGACACACACACACACACACACACACACACACACACACACACACACACACACACACACACACACACACACATACATACACACACATACACACACACACACACAAAGATGAATCTTCCTCAACTTTACAATAATTATTGATGAGAAACCCAAGGGCATTTGGTTTAAATGTTCTCTATACACAGAAATCAGCTCGTTTTTCAAAATCAACAGGTTATTTTGGACAAATCATTTTAACTGAAAGATGTGAAACCATGAAACACCTGACACATTTAATAAGGAAACAACAGTGTGTGAAATCTAAAGAATAGTAACTATTTGTGTCACCTGACACCCATCTTTCACTGTGTTTAAAATCTCTGAGGCACTTAAAGAAATGGATTAAAATGTGCAATTATAAAATTATGCACTGAAACCTTTGAATTATAGTATTTTAAATCCCATAATACAATTGTAGAATCGAAAAAAAACAACAACTCCATAACTGATTTTCCACAAGCAGAATAGTGCTCTTGAATGTGCAAAGATTTTGTTTCTCACCTCAGAACAAATCCCAGATAAGAAAAGTATTGGTGAATTTCAGAATCGCTGTAAAAATCGCATGTATGGGTTTTGTTTAGAAATTTCTTCTTAAGAACAGTTGAAGATTGAGGCCCATTGTTAATACATTTTTTTGATAACACCATTACTTATAAAGTGTTTTTTGAACCATGCCTGAGCTTTTCAATTTCACATTCTTGGCAAAATCATGGTTTATGATATGTTCAAGACCTCAAGACTCCACCCCTCTTAGCCCTGCATCAGAAGCACTAACAAAGGCACCACATGCTCCACTGCTGATGCTTTATTTCAGAAGGGAGAAACCCCATCCCCCTCTTTTCCTTATGTCTACTTATCTCCTTCACAGCAAACTGCACTATTGACGTTTATCAATTGGTGCTTTTCACACATCCTCCTCACATGCATCTGAACATTTGAAAGGGAAGACCTTTAGATGATGAATACAAGTTCAATTCAGTAAATAGGTCTATGTAGTTATGTAGTTAGCACTTGATATTGTGGCTTGTATAGAATAGTAAACAGTACACACAGTTTACAGCTCTTTAAAAAGTTCATGTGGGGGCCTCCACATACACCCATGCATGTGAAGTTGTAAACACAATTATAGTTCTATTTCCCTTATGTTACTAGCTGGTTAATTGTCATAGAATTAACCTGCTTGAGATTGTATGTGATCTCTCTTCCTCCTTACTCATACTTTTCTGTTGTGGGAACTCATTATAGGTGAGTCCTTTGTCACTGGTTCTCTGTTTCATCGTGTTGATCACACTAATATAAATACTAATTGACATAAGCTCTTTAACATAATGTATGTATTTAACCTGTAACAACAGTCCCCAACTGGTCCAGATTTCCCTTCAAGTTGAGGTCGACCAAGATAGTTATTTTCTAGAAGAAGTTGAAATATTTGCTTGTGACCCATTCAAAATGGACTCCATCAGTTGGGAACCACTGAGCTATAACATAATCAAGATGAATATAAAAATGTCTAACATAGTAATATCAATGTTTTTGTCTTTGATATAATTAACAATCACATTACGCTTTGTGCACCTTTCTCTTTGTCTCTCTTTGGCTTTACGTTGGACTAACAGCAAAGATCCAGCAAGACCGTAAGTGTTTCTTTTTAACATGTTGCTCATTTCTCTTTCCCTCATTTCTCCTTTTTGCTCATTGTTAAGCTCATAGCTTGTAATGTTGACTGTGGAAAAGACAGAACGATGTTTGCTTCCAATAAATGTTTCCCCCCTCTTGTTCCATAGAGGTTAAAGACCCTCACATATACAGTACAATGCACCCATGATCAGATCACTCTGTAGGAACACATTAACAGTAATTAACACCAATTAATGTGCCTTTGTTGAGATCACATGTGCTTGGATAACTCATGCGTAGTTAAAAGTATGTGAGGTTGTTATATAAAATATAATAATAGTTATATGAATGTTATATAAAAGAGTGTTGTGTGCCATAGCTCTCATAGCATGGTTTTATCACAAGTATGCATGCTACTTTACACCTATATTTGTGTGGTTACCATAGCAACTCTAGGGCTATATAGGCCATAATATAGTGCTGTTTCAGTTCTATATAAGATTAGCTTGAAGAGCTTCAATTACAGAGGGAAAGTGTTCTTTCATCTCTCTCATCTCTCTGCCTCTGTCTGACCAGCAGGCAGCTGGCTCTCTGAAGTGCTACTTATCTTGTTTTGTGTGAGCTGATCACCACCTTTCATTCAAACAAACAAAAAAAAGGAAAAAATCTGTGGAAATGAAAGAAATGTGATATTTTATTTTTACTTAATGTCAACAAATCTCATATGACTATCAAATTTGGTCAGTTATTTATCAATAATGTCGGATCCTAAATCCAGATCATTCCGGCCACTTTAACCCTGAATTCCTGGCTGTGTACGTCTCGTCTCCTGTTGTGTGGGTCAGGTGAACTTAGTCTGCAAAAAATATTGGACTTTTTATTAGTGTATTAAAATATGTAACTCATAAAGTCTTCGTTGAATCAAACAAACAAAAAGTAATCTTCAGGTACTGTATAAGTCCTAATAACTTCTGTTTAGTGTTGGTGTTTATTGTTAAATAGGTTAGTGCAGAAGATTAAAGGGATAGCTCGCTGAAAAATGAAAAATTCACTCATTGTCTACTCACCACTTTGCCGATTGAGGGGTGGGAGAAGAGTTCAAAACACTTCTGGAGTCTCAGGGTAACCTTTGTTGCAGACGAATCCAATGCAATTGAAGTCAATGTCACCATTGACTTCAGACGTAATAAAGCAAAAGAGAAAAACATAACATGCGTCCATACTGCTCGTGTGGTGTCATCCAAGTGTCTGCAAGCCCGGACATTCATATTTGACTCGAAACTAAGTAATTTAAACTGTGTTTTAAGCCTTAAAGTCCAACAGAAGTGGCTAAGCTAGCATACTTAGCTTCACAATGGGTTTTGTAAGTTTCCATGAATGCACCTCGTAGGAAGATATCAGCGGACATTTAGGATTAAAACATACTGTAAATTACCTTGTTTTGAGTTGAACATGAATATTGTGGCTGACAGACACTTGGATGACGTCACACAAGGAGTATGGAGGCATGTCATGTTTTTTCTGTTGTTTAATTTCATCTGAAGAAGGACTCACAATTGACTAAGTGGTGAGTAGATAATGAGTGAATTCTCATTTTACGGTGAACTGTCCCTTTAAGGTGCAAGCGGTAGATGGTACCTGATAGATATTAGTCATGGAATAGGAATGCCGACCAAACATATTCTGATTGTTGACAACCAGTTCTTGCCATCTAATGTCTCTCTATTTGGTTTTATTACTATAACGCAAGAAATCGATATATCGATCTTTAAAAAAGCCATACATAAATCAATAGCTACAAGTTTTCAGTAGCTGAAATGAAATGAAATGCAAAGCAGAACGGTGTGTGTGTGCATGGGCATGAATGTGTGTGTTCATTATGTATTTCTGTAACCCTTTCTTTGTCTCTCTCCTCCTTCCACAGTGAAGCAACCCCCCACTATAGTCAAACAGTCAGTGAAAGACTACATTGTCGACCCAAGAGATAACATCATCATCGAGTGTGAGGCCAAGGGAAACCCAGTGCCAACGTAAGCACAAACACACACACACATACTAAGAGTCGTATTTCCATGGTGTCAGAAGACATTACATTGACTTACATTAATTTATAGGTGACTAACTCTAGCTACTACTTGCCTACTATTATCTTAACCCTTAACCATAATGGATATTAAAGAACCATAGCTGAGTGGCTAAATGTTAGCTAAATTAAGTAGTTTGACACGTTTCGCAAATCTGACAGTAATTCTGTAAACATGCGGAAAAGGTCACACTAAGACTTATGTGACAAAATGAACAAACAAGCTAAATTCTAATCAGGGAGATGAAGCTGAGGACAAAGCAAGGAAGACTCATGTGATGCATTCCCACTGTTTATCGTTTAATCCATTCACTCAAGAGCATTGTATTTTCTCTGTCTTTATTTCTCTCCTTTGCTGCCTTTTGTCAGCCTGCTCAGTCTGTTATTGGTGTCTCTTTGCCCTCCCCACTCCTCCATATCCATTGACTCTGGTCTGTCTGTGCCAGTGAGAATTATGAGGGGTGACAGTGGCACTCTGATGTGCTCTCCTGCCAGTCTGTCCTCAACCGTCTGTGTCTCTCTCACAAACAAAAGCACATTTTCATCTTAACCACCCTTCCTTTTTCAGTGACCCCCTTTCCCCTAACATGAACGGTTGCTTGCCCTAAAGCTCCTTTGCTGCTCTCTAACAAACCTTTAAACTCAGAGTGACTCCTGTCTGCATGCCTTGTACATCCTCTGCTTGACAAGTCTGCTGTGCTTTACAATGCCACGCCCAGCTACTTGTTCTGCAGAAAAAGGCAATGCATGGTAGCTTTATTCATATAGTACGTTTCAAACATAAAGGCAATTCAAAGGGTTTTACATAGCCACAAGACTCACGGACAAATTCTATGTTAGAAAACGTGCCATTTTCTCTGTAAGAATGGGCCTCTTGTGAAACCTGCTTGATGTACACCAAACACCGTTTGTGAAAAGCAAAAGTCAAAGATTAACAGATGCTTAATGAGTTGCAGTATTGGAATCAGTTTTGGTTTGCTCTCTGTTTAAGATCCAAACAAATGCAATCAAATATGCATGTATGTGATCATTAAAGATGAGTCTAACATCGGCCTCTGTGATGAAGATGCACATCCCTCCATCTCGAACAGTATGTCATCTCTCACTGAGATTTATGAAGCTTATGTTTTCATGTGTATAAGCTCTGGAATCAAGCTGAGCAATAACTTTCATTATTTTCCTATGGTAGCACTGATCACTGTTAAGATAAGCAATGTTATTGTTTTGTTTGAGTTGAATAGTTGATGTCTTGTAACACATAAATCAGAAGAGCCTTGTAGGTATTTTCAGGTAACGGAACATTTTAATTTAACATTCAGTTACATTCATCACTCTGTCTGACTGTCTGCTCTAGCTGCTGCAAACGTATTCAACTCTTGCTTGTTTGTCTTTTTATACAGTATTTTCTAATTATTTAAACCCTGCTTGTGATTGTCCTGTAAAACGTGTTCTGTTGCTCTTTTTATAAGTTATGTCACTCATCTGTGAAATGTGAAACAATATCACAGTACTTTTTTTTCTTCCAGTCCACATACAAAAAATGGATAACATCACAAAAGCACACTCGAAACTTGCTGTGATGTACACTCATTCATCAGTATTCATCTGCTTCGAAATAGTCACATAATTCACACACACACATTGGGCCTCCAGTTATTACATTAGTGGGGGTATGACCAGCTCAGGACAGTGGTACATTGTTCATAAGGAGACAGACTGGCCTTACGTAAGACACACAGACACACATTCACATTGTCACCAATCCAAATACTTGTACACACACACACACACACACACAAAAAAAAAAACACACCTCACAATACAGCACTCAGCCACTCTCCCATGCACACATACTGGCTCTCCCATTCCCAGGACAGGCATTGTCCTCAGTAATGCACTCAGTTGACTATTCATACTCATGAAACATTCAGGGAAGGGGATCGTTCACTTATTCTCTCACAATCAGCCTCTGCCTGCAAACACACACGAAAAAACAGCAATGGTCTCCAGTGCGTCGACAGTAGACGATTGTTCAGGCTCAGTGCTGTAACTCAAACACGCCCCAATTGACTAACTCACTGCAAAATGACAGGAAGCATCTTTTGTAAATCCACACTGCTCACTAAAAATAGAGGCGTGTTATGTAAGCATATTCAGTGTTCTTCACTAATCAGGGAGCACCATATGCAACAGGATTAAGCAACAGCACTTTTACATAGAGGCTGTGCTGTGTGATATATTTTTGTAGCAAATTCATGGCAAGCAAAGGAGTTACTCACTTTCCAGCTGTTGAGTCTGTGGCCCAGACACAAACAACAAAATAGTTAATCTATCTATCATAATAATAATAATAATAATAATAATAATAATAATAATAATAATAATAATAATAATAATAATAATAATATTAATAATAATAATAATAATAATAATAATAATAATTATAATAATAATAATAATTGGTTTAACAGGCCCCAACCAGCCCATATGTATGGCATTCAATGGCCATATATAACAATCAACAGAGTTGTGTACTCACTCTAACCTTTCTCTGAGTGTACTCTCACACTATCATTTGCCTGGATATAAATTTGTGCTGAGGTGTTTAGTTGCTGGGGGATATCTTACACCATGCAAATATAAATGGTATGTTAACTTCTTGAGATAAATGTCCTGTGACTATCTTCAGGTCCAGGCAATATTACAACAATGAAACTCTTTGGCTCTTTGTTTTGTTGCTCAGGTTTTCATGGCGAAGGAATGGGAAGTTCTTCAACATTGGGAAAGATCCCAGGGTGACTATGCGAAAACGCTCAGGAACACTGGAGATTGGTTTCCGTAGCGGGGGACGACCAGAGGACTACGAAGGAGAGTACCAATGTTTTGCTACCAATGACTTTGGAGTAGCTCTGTCCAACAAAATCCTGCTGCGGGTCTCAAGTAAGAACTTACACATGTCAAGACACAATAATCTAATTCTGATGATATTTCGTAATTGTCCTTCTTGCAGAATTTTTTTTTAATATTATTCAGGGTTCCTACATATCTTTAAAATCATTGAATGTATGTGAATACAAATTCAAAATATGTATATATTATTACTTATTATTTGCAAAAATAGAATGTTGTAGTCCTTTTGATATTTTTGTTACGGTTATGTGTTGCTGTCTGCATCCGTCTTCCATTGTGTCTTGACTCTTCAGCTTGTAAATAAGTCTCCATCTTCACTGCTCGACTTAGACAATATGTTTTAGAGAAGGCCTGAGATCACATAGAAGCATCCTTTCCCTTTTTAACTGTTGTTGGAGTTTCTGTAAAGCCTGATACTTCTCATCATAAACATTCTAATTGTTTTTACAGTAATAAACCTTGATCTTTTTCTCAAAGAATGCTGTGTTTGGTTATTTAAGCAAATTTGACCTATTTGAAACAATTTAATGTTTAAGAAATTAATGAATTTGATGACCACTAATACTACTGTGTTGCCCAGAACTTCAGACAGCAGAAACAGCTTTCATTTTGTCAGTATAACCAATAAACTCCAAGAACAATAATGACAAGCTCCATTCTTATCAGCTCATTATTACAATGAAAATCCTTCCCTCACCTCTATGTGATCACATTTATCATCTCCTTTTCTTCTCTCCCTCACCTCCCCCTCTCTGTCCATCAGAGGCTCCTCTGTGGCCCAAGGAGGTGTTGGAGCCAGTGGTGGTGACTGAAGGCTCCCCACTGGTTCTAACCTGTAACCCCCCACCAGGACTACCTCCTCCCTTTACCTTCTGGATGAGCAGCGGTAAGCACCAATTACACACATATATACACTTACATACAAGTTTATTTCGCCTTCCTAATGTAGTGTGTTGTATGACTGTCCTGCATATTTGCTATGCATTAGCCAGTAAAAATGACACTGTCAGACAACTAGGTGCAGTTATATCTCTCATAGATAGTTCAGCCACAAATTAAAATTCTGTCATTATCTGCTCACCACTATGTCGATGGAGGGGAGGGTGTTTGAGTCCACAAAACACTTTTGGAGTATCAGGGATAAACAGTGTTGCGGCCAAATCCAGAACAATTTAAGTAAATGGTGACCATGTCTTCAAACGTAAAATGACAAAATGACAAAACATAACATTCCCCCATACTGCTGCTGTGGTGTCCTCCAAGTGTCCAGAGGCCCCGACATTCCAATTTGACTCAAAACAGCATCATTTACACCGTGTTTTTAGGATAGAGGTCCTCTAATATACTTTAAACCTAATCCTATCATTTAGTTTTTATCCTCTTTTCCTTTCTCTCTCACCTCCTCTCTCCGCAGTTTGAAGGAGACATTTCAGTCCTGAGCCACTCTGGCATCCTTTCTTCACCTCTCCCATGTTAGGTTGTGTGTGTGTGTGTGTGTGTGTGTGTGTGTGTGTGTGTGTGTGTGTGTGTGTGTGTGTGTGTGTGTGTGTGTGTGTGTGTGTGTGTGTGTGTGTGAGAGAGAGAGAGAGAGAGAGTCCCTTTCAGACAGAGGCGATCTTATGGCCATAGAGAGGAACCATCAAAGTTACCTTGTAAAATAACACAGAATACAACTTTTAGAAGCTGAGGATTTACCTGTACCTTGGAGATGAAAATGTCACAACAATAAAGATGCCCTTCTGAGTTTGAATAGATGGATTAGCAATATGACCCAATCACCTCAAGAGAACTTTTCTCACTCAGTTAACATTCTGTATGATACTCACACAATCATATAATTTCACAACCATAACACATCATATCATGTCATATAGCTCAGACACTTCAACACGCAAACGCATGATAAATCCTACTGGCTGGGTGCTGATTAGTAGTGATGGCGAGATGAAGCTTCATGAAGCGTTGATGCTCTCCATCCAATTGGTTCGCTCATGGGCCGAAGCATCATGGGGCTTAATTTGCTCCACTGCGCCATCAAGTGGACATTAAATGTAAATGTAATTATAATGACACCATGGATTTTGTGTGTGGAGCTTTGAATTGAATAAATGAATGAATGATGTCTGTGATGCCAATACATAAACGATTATTATTAATATGGTGTCTGTCTTTATGATACAATGGTGGGGTCAAAAGTGAAAGTGGAAACAAATTAGTGAGAGGGTTGTGTTGTGAATGTGCTTGTGTTACTAGGTTTGTGACTGTGCTTATGTGTGTGGGGGGACAAAATGTAACACGTACAATAGAGATAACGGTTTATTAATTTTTATTTAAAAACAAAAGCTTTTCAACAGTGCTGGGTTTCAGGCGGTTTCTTTTTTTGAAATAATTTCGCCTGCTTTAGAAAAGATCCTTTCACAGGATCCGTTGCGTTTCGCGGCCCCTTTTATTTTGAATCGCACACCAAACCCGCGGACCACTTTCTGCATCAGTCAAGTGGTTCGGCCGGCTCGCGAGGCTTCGAACGTCATCACATACGTCATCAACACAAGCCTCGATACGCGCTTCACAAAAATCATCCTGGATTACTCGACACACGCTTCAAAGCTTTGACGCTTTGTTTGGGACAAATAAATGTATCTTATCTTATCTTGAAGCCTCGACACGGGAGGACACATCACTACTGATTAGTCCTTGGGCACTGTCTTGACCACCTCACATCAGATTGTGCAGTCAGACAGTGTGGACGATAAACTGTCTGGACATCTGTTTGAGTGAACATTTGCCTTTAGTGACTTTAGGAGGACACAGCAGCAGGGTTACCAGAGCTGACTTGAACAGCTGGTTGTAAAAATATATGCAATCTACAAGTTAGCGATTCCTATTAAAATGATCTTTACCTTCATTTTATTATTCTACTTTTATGACATTCAGTTGATGGTGACAGCAATTTCTTGGTAATTAAATGTCTGCTTTGTTTCATTGAAGGTGGCTAATTAAAATTAAGACACTGCAGGGAATGTGTGTGGTTGGAATCTTATATATACAGCTATGATCAGGCGAAAATACACTCACTGAGCACTTTATTAGGAACCTCTGTAAACCTGCTCCTTCATACTATTATTCAATCCATCAATTATGTGGGTGGACTGAAGTGTATAAGATCCTGAAGATATAGGTCAGGAGTGTCAGTTAATGGTCATATTAAACATGATGCTCTAATCCATTTGTGTTCAGAATGCTTTATTTTATTGGCTCAACATTTCTGAATAATTTCCCAGTAATATACCAAGATATTTCCTGGAATTAAATAAAGCAATGCTCAAACAGAATACTGAAATTGTTCTTGTATTAGCAGATTGGCATCAGCTATTACATAGTTCTATACTAAAACTTCCCAAGAAACTTTCAGGAAATTACAGGCCAATGAAATAAAGTCGTACTTTATTTTCACTCCATGTTCCTTTATAAATCTTTGTTTTGTACTTGTCCAAGGTGAAGTTTGTTTTTTAAATTAAAGTTTATTTTTCAGTTTCACATTTAATTTGCAAATCCATGTCTTTGGTCCAGGGCTTTTAGCAAAGGAGTTGTTAATTCTAGTATGTAAATACCAGCCATGAGTGATGCTCAAGTGTCTAATAGCTGCTGTTAATGTGGTTTAATTTAATCTGTTTCTTTTCCTTTTTTCCGTATCCCTCTATCCCACCTCTGTGCTCCTCCTGTTCTCTCTAGCTATGAACCCAATATCACAAGATAAGAGAGTGTCTACAGGTTTGAATGGAGACCTGTACTTCTCCAATGTTGTTGCTCAAGATGCTCACACAGATTACAGCTGCAATGCTCGCTTCCTCTTCACACACACCATCCAGCAGAAGAACCCCTTCACACTCAAAGTTCTCACCAGTGAGTAGACAACTGACACACACACACACACACACATACACACACACACACACACACACACACACACACACACACACACACACACACACACACACACACACACACACACACGCACACACACAGCGAGAGAGAGAAAGTCATGTCTGCTGTGTTTTGATCAGATACCAATAAACTCAAATGGAATGTAACAGCTTGCACCAGAAAAGTGAAGACTTGAATTATTGGATTCTCTGGATGTAATATGAAAGCCTTTCTCTCCAACACCACTATCTGCCATCATGCCCTCTGTATTTGTTTTTTTTTGTGTGGACTGATGATCCACTTTGTGTACCTTTTTTTTCAGAGGAGCCATATAATGAAACATCTTACAATGCCACTGACCCCTATGGTGGTGAGTCACTTCCTGACAGCTCCACTTCCTGTTTAGTCACGCCCCACAATTACATGGCTAGAAACATTAACCTGCTGGCTGAAGCTGTCCACTGATCTAACCTCCTAACTGCTCTCTGTAGGCGTAGAATTCCCTGTGAGGTTTCATATGGAAAAGTGAAAATGTGTTGCTGAATTTATTTTAAGGCATTTTGGGTTGAAGTTATCAATATAAAATATATTTTAATTGGAAATAGAAGATATAAGAACATTCATATGTAATCACCATATCTTCTGATTCTAGTCTGGACAGCAACTACATTAAGTTGTATTTGAAAATAATCAAAAAACTATTTCAACATCTACTAATGAGCATAACACCTAATTAAGAGGATATACTACGACATGGGACTTCAATCAATCAAATTTTATTTGTATAGCCCATATTCACAAATCACAATTTGTCTCATAGGGCTTTAACATGGTGTGACATCCTCTGTCCTTAACCCTCAACACGAGTAAGGAAAAATAAAAAAAAATACTTTTAACAGGGTAAGCTACAGTATTATAAATTGCTTGTTAGAATTTTTGTATCTTACATCCTATATCCTGATTTACGTCAAATCAGATCATTCCGGCAAACCCATGGTTTTTGAACAAGCTGAAGTGAGGTCAGTCAGAATCACAGTTTAATGTCACACCATTTGATCAGTGATGCATCCACTTGATCTTGTATGTACTGAAGTTAGACAGTTCAGTGCTGGGTTATGTTGCTGAGTATCGAGGACCCCTTAAAGATGCACCAGGTTAGAGAGGGGTATGTAAGATTTGCTCATATAACTAGTGCCTTTTTGTAAAACTAGTGGGGCTACCTTAATCAATCCAGTGGGGACAGCTTCAGTCTAAGTCGAAGCAGATACATTGCAAATATGAGGCCAATTCAAGCTGCTGGCCAGTTTAGTAGAGCGCTGTTCATTGCACATGGTCATATTTTGGTGAGCGGCGAACTGAATGGATCAGTTTGCAACTTCAGAATGTGAACTGCGATGAATACTCTCGTAGGACTGAACATCTGTAAAAGCACCATAAGATTAAAGATTTAGGCTGCGGACAGAAAGTCAAAAATAATCCTCTTCCTAACCACTATTCCTTGACCCTGATGAAAAACATCACAAAGTCAAGGAAAGATATGAAGGAGAAGCTGTAAGGAGTTAGGAAAAGATAACTGTCTCTCTTTTTATAGAAAAAAATGACGCAAGCCCTTCCATTTCATTTTGCCCATTCCTGTGTAGGGGTAGCTGTCCCAATACCTGTTGGGACCGAGGGTTAGGGCCAAATGTTAGGGCTGTAGAGCCCTTAAAACAAAGATTTTTCAGACCAACACTTCAAACCAAGGCGTACGAGAATTTCCCAAAATGCCTTGCGAATCACCTGGAAGATGGAAGAGAGACCCATAGATGTTACAATTTGTCCATTAATACAGATTAAAAATGTACAATAATGATTGTAATATTTTTTAAAATACACAATATAACCAGTGTATAGAAGCGATGTTACTGAACTTAACTGCTCTAATAACAATGCCTCGTGGCAGCGTTAAATACAGTCTCCTGTTAGCAGCCTTTGTGTTTTTGATTCATACGTGAAATCATTTAGAGCATCTAAGCTTTTCGGATTCAAATGTCCTTGATTCACCTGCATTGTCATAGATATTATTTGGATATTATAGGTTTGTCACTTTAGTAACTGCAAGCACTAAAATTGGTTTATTTAAGATCTCAACAATGTTATTACATTGACATCCCCGGCAAAACTTTTTGTCTTGTGTGTTTACATCAACGACTTCTGATGACGTCCCTTGTGACTCCGTTTCAAGGGGCGTCAAGATAACCCTCGAGAACAAGGGGTAGGGGTAAGGGTAGGAAGAAATGGGATAGGCCCTTAACCCCAGTTTTAGTAAAGTTTCCTGTCCAAAACAGAATGTCACGTTCTAAGGAAAGATGTTTTTAGTTCTCAAAGAGAGAATATTTTTCTATCAGTAACTCACAGAAAGAAGCAACAAAATAGATTGAATTAACTAGATTGGACTGAAATGTTGAAATAATAAAAAATGTTGTGTGCAGCAATGACATTTATATCTAGTTCAGATGATGATATTGTGTCCAATATGCTTGTTGTGCATTGTGAATCCTGACTGGACAGATGTAGATGCAGCGAGGAAATCAGGAGCTCAGACAATCATATGCAGACTCACATCAGTTCTGGTTCATGACAAGAGAATTACAGATCTCTTCAGATTATTCATATTAACGTGGGTTTGCGTACATACTACGAGGCTGCGTCACTTTAAATGTTGATACTGCCACAAAGAATTGTGGGATTACATTTTCTCTTTTCCTGTCATAAAGATGGTCCAGTGTTTACGATGCTAAAGAGATAAATTAGGATTTAGAGAATCAGAACAGCTCTTATCATGGCAGCTGCTGAAATACTTCCGGGTCATTTCACTCAGTTAGGAACCTTCCTAATCTCAATGGGCTACTCAAAAGCACCTTTAATATCCATGTAACAAAATTATACAACCTTAGATTGAATACCCCCTATGAAATCATGCAGTTCACAACATTTGGTAATAGAAAAATCAACTGAAGCCACATTTTAGGAGTTTAAGGACATTTGAGAGTATTGTGTCATTTGCAGAACATCCTCCATTGTTTGAGTGAGGCTTCAGTTTAAAATTTATCATTATTTGATGTTTCCCAAATTTAAATAAAAAAAATATAGTGAGGTATGTGTAGTCTGACCAACAAGGCATACTTATATAAATACTCTATGGGGAAAGATTGTGTCCATCTTGGGTGTTATATTTTATTCTTGTTTTTTTCTAGGTTGAGTGACACAAGATGTGACTTCTCTCTGATCCTACTATGTACTCTCACAGAGGAGTGTTAATTTCATTCAGTTTATAATCAGAATATTCCATTTTCAGGAAGCCCAGGGGAAGACTGGATATGTCCCTTAGGTATCACATAGTCCCTGTGACTGAACGGGCTTGCCAAGTTAGTTCCAGTAGGACTGAGGATACCGATGAGAATAATTAGGTCAAATGTTGAATAATCAGTCTGGATTCATGCCGTGGTCATTAATAGTCATGTTTGTATATTAATAAGCTTTGCCACCTCCAACCTCTGCTCTTATACATGTTTTTGTGTGTGAGTGTGGGCAAGTGATAGAGAGCTGTTGACATGTTCACACAACTACTATCACACACTCATTCACACATACTAGCTACTTTGTAACCAATCTCTTATTAACATAAACAGATGCGAAGGCCACATTTGTCTTTTTTTCATGCTGTTTTCTATGTTTCCAGGGTGTTTACTTCATCACCATAGATATCCATCATAATGATTGTGTGCCTTAGCATTTTGGTATATGTTGCCACTGACCCTTGATGCCTTTGTCTTCTGTAGGCTCTTAGTCTTGTAAAAAAAAAATGTCTCCTCACAGTGTCACTAACAATAACCAATCCCCCTCACCCACTCCTCTCTGTTTGCGGAGAAACTCCCTGCTAACATATGCTTTAATCCCATAAAGATCTCCATTACAAAGGAGCCTAATGTTAATTTAATCCCACACACTTGTCAGCAGGCTGTATCTTTCCCAAACTGGATTTGGTGTCCATGGTGTTACAAGTACTTGTGCTTGGGTTGGAGCAGTCTGGTAATGTGCTGTCTACAACCCTGAGAAGTGATCAAGATCCAGAAAAACAAGCCTGTATAAAAATAAGGAGAATTTTTAATTGGTTCAGTCAGTGGTGTAGTTGCAAACAATTACTACTAGTGATGGAATATCATGACAGATTCTTCTCAGATTTGTGTGGCATTTATAGGGCAATTCTACTTTATTACATATAATATTTTATTTTATATGTTTGACTATGGTTTCTGTTGGTTAGTGAAATATTTTATTTAACAAAAGTAATTGCTGATCTTGCAGAAAGTGTAGATATTGTCTAACATACACCTAAACAGAAGCAGCATAACATCAGCACAATTAAAATAAAGGTGCATTTTGATTTGCACTACACTCTGGAGATCCTTCAAACATTCTCCAGACTGTATGTGTGAACGCAAATGTCTGACTAAGAGCCTCCAGACTTTCTGCAGTATTTCTCCGTTTAGTCCACTAGTATCAAATCTACAGAAAGTCAAGTGGAGCTTATGTGATAACAAATCACAGGATCCTCTGCACCATTCTCCACAAATAAGTTGGGATGTTGATGATCTCACCCACATTGTAATTAACTGGCTTTCAACTTGACTGTTGTTTGAGATAGTATTAGTAGGTTATTCCTCTGTATTTGCTGAACAGCAAAGCTAAATTCTCAACAAACCAAGAAAAGTTATCTTACCTTCCTTGAGAAAGGATTGAGTTTTGTAACTTTACAATCGACTTCATACCTGATTCAAATGCCACATGTTTGTGTTACGCCGTAAACAGAGACAGCACTTTGCTTACATCTCAGTCTGATACACAAAAGTCTATTTACAGTTTGGTTTCTTCCTTTTTTTAAGTTCAAGTGAAGCAAAACTATTGTCGTACTATTCCAGTAAATGTGCACATAGATTTATCCTCCCCCGTTGTTGTGTGGATTATAGAAGGCCTTAATGGTCTACAAGGTCTAGTAATGGCAACCAATTACATGTCGCGGTTGAGGAATAATTCCCATGGGAAGGTTAAACATTAGGCTAAAGACAACTACATGCCTCTAAATATACTTCAGCTTGATATTGAGCTACTCTCATTCAGAATTTGGCCTCACTACAGAGAGAGTCAAAGCAAGGCAAAGATGGAGCACAGCCACAAGGAAATTATCAGAATAATAGTGTTAGATTTATGTGGCAGTGCCCACAGAGCGGATGTTTAACTCCTTGTAGGAAATATTAAATCGTTATTTAATCAGGCAGTCACATTGAGATCGAGATTTATTTTTCAAGAGAGGCATGAGAAGAAGAAACATTCAAAACTAGCAACAAACAATTAAACACAAGCAACAACAAAACACAGTAAAAATAAGTTAATAAAACAGTCACAAGATTAATAAAAAACATCACAATTTAAAAAATGTTATCTCCAAGGGGAATACAAGGCTGTATTTAAAGGGAAGTTTGTAAATAATTCCATTTATAAGGTGCATAGTAACTCAAACCAGTTCTGCCAACATTGGTGCGTACATTAGGGATTTGTCTAATGTTAATTAGTTACTAGATCTTGTGCTGTATGTACTGGTTTTATATGAGAGAAGAGAGGTTAGGTAATTTAGTTGAAAAAGTTTTGACAGCAGAGTTTTGTAGATGAACAACATTAGATGTCTATCTCTTCTTGTTTGTAATTAGTCAGTTGGATTATTTCTGGATGTTTGTTTTTTGTAACCTCTGTTCATTTCTCGTCTGCAGGCCGTAAAGTATCCGAGTCCACGCCGACCTTCCTCTCACCATCAGGCAGTGAGAGCTCCAAAATTGTGCAACGAGATGAGCAACTGCTACTGGAGTGTATCGCTGCTGGACTGTGAGCACTCTCTTTCTCTCTTCCTCACTTTCTCTCTCTCTCTCTCTCTCTCTCTCTCTCTCTCTCTCTCTCTCTCTCTCTCTCTCTCTCTCTCTCTCTCTCTCGCTCTCTCTCATACACACACTCTCTCTCTCTCTTTCCCACTCTCTATCTGCAAAAAATAAGATGAATATGATTTGCGGTAGTATGGTCTTGTTTTATAAAATACAGCATCTCTGTGTTCAATTAAAAAACAAAAAAAATAGCATGTTGTTTGTAAACAAATGTGAATTCACACACTATGAACAGTAGGTGATTAACTATAGCTGACACTGTTTGTAACTAGGTTCTAGATATTTATTTAACATTTAACACTATTTGTAAGTGGTCCAAACACCTGTAACACGTCACTGGAAGAATGATATTGAAGGATGATAGGATACTGAATATGCTCCCGAAAAAATTCTTGAAATGTGATGACTTTCTCTTTCTGCATAATAGTGTTAAAAAATGACAAAGCTGCGTTTGTTTCATTCCTCCGCTACAGACCAACTCCTACCGTCAAGTGGTTCAAGAAGGGCGGGGACCTGCCAGGACACAAAGTGAAGTTTCAGAATTTCAACAAGACCCTGAAGATTATCAGTGTGTCAGAGGAGGATGCTGGGGAGTATGTGTGCATGGCCAACAGTCATTTAGGCAGCATACGCCACAGCATCTTTGTCCAGGTTAAAGGTGAAGAAGTCACAATTATGCGTTTTTGCACAACTACTGTATTTAAACCTGTGAGTGAGTCAATCTTGCTAACCTGATTCCCTGTGTCCGACAGCGGCTCCTTACTGGCTGGACAAACCTACGGACCTGGTGCTAGCCCCGGATGAGAACGGCCGCCTGGTGTGTCGGGCCAACGGGAACCCTAAACCTAACATTCAGTGGCTGATCAATGGACAACCTATAGACAGTAGGTGTAGCTGTTTCAGCCTTTTCATTCTTTCTATCTTTCTTTCATTCATTCAGGTTTCTGTGGTATTGTCCCTAAACCTGTCTATTGCAGGGGCCTGATTCCTTTCAATTTTTACATTGTATTGTCCTGGGATCTCTCAGAAACAGTATCCTAAAGTGCTATCATTCCCCCTTTCCCCAAAAGGCTCTCCTCCTAACCCGAGCAGACAGGTGCTGGGTGACACCATCCTCTTCCGCTCAGTGCAAATGGGAAGCAGTGCTGTTTATCAGTGCAACGCCTCCAACCAGCTTGGATACCTGTTGTCCAATGCCTTCGTCAGTGTTCTCGGTAAGACATGGAGGGTGGTTGGGCTGTGTGCTGATTTGAAAATGTCAATAGAAGCCAAATCACATTGGCTTGGAGCGGTATGCATCTTTATGCACTACCTTAGCATTACTCTTCAACAATTACAGCATCTCGGAAAATATAAATATGAGGGTATGAATGGATACTGATTATGATAAAGAAAGTAAATGCATTTTTCCCGTAAATCTACTTCTTTCATGTCAAAATGATAAAATTTGTATCAACTGTCCCTCCCTTATAGACATGCCTCCGAGGATGCTGGGCCCTAAAAACCAACTTATTAAAGTCATTGAGAACAACCGCACCTTTTTGGATTGTCCATTCTTTGGTTCCCCTCTGCCTGAACTACGCTGGTGAGAATTGAGCTTTTTTGCAAAGACATACTTTTGTTGGAATCATTCTACACAGATGCTTCCAGGTGAATAAACTAGTTCCTAATACCCTTTTTCTTTACCCTGGTGCTTGTGTTTTCATCATGTGTAGGTTTAAGAATGGACAGGGCAGTGGGCTGGATGGTGGTCAGTACCGTGTTTACATCAACGGCACCCTGGAGATCAAAAGGGCTCGAACAGAGGACGAGGGCACATACACATGTGTTGCCAACAGCATCCTGGGCACAGCCGAGAACCAGGTCCGCCTGGAGGTCAAAGGTCAGACATATCAATATTGCTGCACTCTGAGCAAACCTGAGAACTAAAGTCATCATCAATTACACAGTAACATATTGGTATGAAGATATCCTGTAACGATCTAACATGACTTGTATCTTGTGCAGTCGATATGTGCAGTAGCTATCAGCTCCTGCAGGTTTTATGACCTTTTATGACAAAACACGCCACAATTTTTGTGTGAAAACGATATGATTTCCTTTCCTTCTGCCAAATAACTTTCGGATGATATGCAAATCTTGTGTGCCTTTTATTAAATTGCCTTGCAAACAAACATTGTGAATGTATTTCAAAAATATCCATTGTAGCATTTGAGGTAGCAAGGCATTAAATGAAAAAAAAAAACAAGCCAACTAATCTACCAAGGCTGCCTTTCAAGTGGCAAGGACCCTTATCAGGCTTCTTGTGACTTCTTGTACAGAGGTGAGGAGTTCAGGGTGGATGTTTGAACATACACAACACAAGACTTTTAGCTTTATATAGATGTCATTTTTTGGTATTAGTATTTTCCTTACAGTATGAGAAGAAATGAATACTCAGATTTACATGGCCCTACAGACACTGTAAAGTGTATTGGTGTGAGTGTGCCTTTTTTGAAAGGACTGTACGATGTGCTGTTATCTGACACAAACTCATCTTCCACTGATATCCTGCATCCAGCTAAACATGAGTTCTTATGGTCTGTGTGTGTGTGTGTGTTTGTGTTCGTTTGTGTGTGTGTGTGTTTGTGTTCCTTTGCCCTTACTCATCCAACTCAGCGCAAACTCGTATAATCAGTTTCCCTGAGCACCAGTCAGCCATCAGGGGCTCCACAGCTCGTTTCAACTGTAAAGTGAAGTCGGATCCCAGCCTGCCTGTCACTGTGACCTGGACCAAGGATGACAAGGTTCTCTATCTAGGATGGAGGTAATGGCACTTAAAGGTGGCCTTAACACCCCTCATACATTATGAACATTTCTCATGCCCCTCTAAGAACAAAACAACACATATTTATACAGGTTGTAAATTAAAGGGATAGTTCATCCAAAATTTTGAATTCACTCATCTATTCACCACTATGCCGTTGGAGGGGTGGGTGAAGTGTTGGTGTCCACAAAACACTTCTGGAGTCTCAGAAGAAAATTTGTAGCAAACGAATATGATACAATTGAAATAACTAGCGACCTAAACTTCTGACTAATTAAAACAACGGCCTCCAACTCCCTCCATACTGCTCGCGTGGTCGCATCCAAGTGTCATATTCGACTTGAAACTAGGTAATTTACACCGTGTTTTAAGCCAAAAGGCAACTATCTTTCCTACTGAGAGGTAGACTTTCCATTTCTGTTGTTTTAAATACATTTGTATTTCTATATTTGTCTTCACTGAGTAATACATTTAAATTCATATTGCTTGTAATATAGATATTAGGTCAATCTTAAAGTTTATGTTAGTTTCACTAACATAAACTGTCAAGTTGCGCATAGTTCCACCGAACTCCTAAATAATACATACGCTTGATTATCCTCCAGAGCAAACAAAATCTTTTTGTTGTTGTTCAACTATGGTAAACAATCACTGTGTAGTTTTACTTTTAATACAGTCAAGAGTTTGTACTATGCTCAGATTAAATCATTTATGTGCTATCTTTGTTTCTCCCAGGCTGAGGAAGGATGATGAGTCACTGACCATCCCCAATGTGAATGAGGGTGATGAGGGAACATACACCTGCACTGTTAAATCTGAGATTGACCAGGACTCCGCATCTGCCCGCCTGACTGTGTTAGGTACATCACATACAGAGCAGTTCTGAAACAGTGGGCTTCAGTTCAAGTTAAAAAAAGCACTAGATCACCGAATTAAAACATTCAAGAAAAACAGTTTTAGTTTAATTACATAGTTGAATAAAAAAGGGTCACTAATAGGTGGACCCTGTTCTAGACCTGGACCCAGATGCTATCCAGTCCGGACCCAAACTTAGAACAGAAAAATCATTTAGAGTTGTCAAATTCTGATAAAGAAACTTGCTTTTCTAGCCTGTTTAGCGGCGTAGGAAACAGACCAGTTCAATGCATTGTAAATCATTTCATGTAGCACCACTCAGCCAATCAAACCTGAGCATACTGATGAACAGTCCTTGCAAAGTCAGTGGACAGGCCTGGACAGATGAGAGAAGGGCGAAAAGACAGGGAAAATTAACTCAGAGAAAAGTGAGAAAAGTAAATTCATATGGCCTGAAGAGAAGACAAAATAGTTTTTTATCAAGACTGAACAGACTCATGTTCTTTCATCCGACAGGCAGTTCAATAACATTTGTTCATGTGTTCTGAGAGTGTTGAGATTGTTAAATGCAGCAATGTGAAACAACACTACACCATTCTAGTATTTATTTTTGTACTTATTTATAATCCCTCCAGTTCAAATTGTTTTATATATTATTGCATCAAAGTTTCTTTGAACTGACAGTCACAATGATGTTGATACATCTATGTTTTAATATATATTGCAGTGAATCATAATAATATAATGATACATAGACACAATGATATTCTTGAAAATGTCTTTATTAGACCTCTCTCAATTTAAATTTAATACCCATGTACTTCTCAATTGTAAAAAAAAATTAAAACAAAAAAGATATTATTGGAAAGAGTATGCTGATTCCATGACTTACTTTTGCATTAGCATTGTATGCTATTGTACTCACACTCATAAAATAATCTACGTACACACACCTGATGAATACTGGATTAAGGGCTAGCCAAGACGTTAGTCATCATGTGGGAAAATTAAGACTGAATGTGCTTAAACTACTTGCATATACAAATTAACCTATAAATTGACCCAGTAATAGTTATAATACTCAAGATTTAAATGTAATGGAAAAAATGGAAAAAGAAAAGTAGGCTGACAAAGTTAACATACTGAAGACGAGGTCCAGTTTTTCAAAAAAATGTTTTCAAATGCAATTAATCACATACTTACCTCGCTTAGCTTGAACTCAACGTACTCCCACTGATACAACGGTTTGCATGCATTGTGTTGAGGTACTGCAGTGCTGTTTACAAAACTGCCAAAGTAAAGCTTTATTCATTCTGTGTGACCTGTGTTTTGACATGTGATACTGTGCAGTGGTTAAGAGTCACGGAAATAAGCCGAAAACAAAATTAATGCAAATTCAGCAAATATTACTTTTAAACTGGTTAATAAAGAGAGATTAACAGATCCTTCAGAAATGACCCAAATGTTTGTGTCTCTGTACTTTCTTGAGATTATGGACTTTTACTGTTGGGTTATTCATCTGCTGAGTTCTTAAAGTTTATGCTTTAATGATTTTGGCTTACAACTGTGACTCAGACCTTAATGCCAAAGTCTCATCTGTAAAAAACTTTTGCTTGCCAAGTGATCTAAATTAACATTAGTAAATTGTGTTCTAAATAACATGTTAACAGTTAACTTTCTTGCTGTTGATTGGCTGGTAGACTAACATGCAAACCTTTATATCCACTGCTTGGTCCTTGACCCAATCCCACAGAGGAAGCCTCCCTCAACCCCTCACTCTCTAGTGCCTTGCCTCCAGGTAACACATGGCTCAGGTGGAAGTCTTTGTTTGTCTTTTCTTTGCTGTTTTTATGCTGTTTTATGTTCTTAGGGTCTGACTTTTCTCTAACCTTGTCTTAACTTGTGCCTTTGTTACATTTTAATGATTATATTAAAACACTTTTAATGGGCGTTTTAATGGATATTATTTCCTTTTGTGCCAATTAATATTCTTTCCCAATTTGTGTTTGATGAGAGGAATTATTTTGATGCAGAATGGATTTTTAATGCATGCACCACAATCCATCCTGTCAAATAATTAACTCTCATATTAAGTCTGAAAATGTTTGCTGTTGATGCTATTAGTAGTGTAGACTTTCATATTTGTCTTAATTTCATTGTTGTATATAAGCGTGATTTCCTGAATTGTTCTCAATATATTTCTAGTTTTTGAGGCAATTGGGCATTTGTTATAAAATAACTAGGGCTGTCAAACGAATAATGTAATCAGATTAATCAGAGGGTAGCTGTGGGCATCTTAGACTTTGTTCTTTTTTGTTCTTTTGAAAAAAAACTAATATGGGAAGGTTGAATACAATTTTTTTCTTTTCTTTTTTTCAACAGCCAACCAAACCTTTACACAATTAAACTTGATTGTAAAATCTGAATCTGAGCCCATCTGTAGAAGCAGTGTTGAGCCAGTTCGCACTTAAGAAGAACGCGTTCCAAGTTCAGTTCATGCAGTTCATAGTTCATTTTTTATTGGGAGGATTTAGGTGACAAACGTGGGTTGGTTATGAATCGATGATGTCTGTGGGTCGCTCCGGTCACTTTAACACTGAGACCTGACTGTGAGTGTCAGGTCTCATGTTGTACTGAGCACATGTTGCGTGACGAGTCATTTTCATGATGTTTAAATGCAGCCTCATAAACTCTTGAGCAAATCAAACAAGCACTGAGTTACTTAATTTGCTCATCGGGTCCTGATAACTAGTGATGAGTGTCTATTAGTTCAAGTGAGAGCAGAGTGGAGGAGGACACAGAATGAGCTGATCACTGAGCAGCTGTGAGCAGTGCGTTTCACTGTTTTCCTACAAAGTCACTGACCAGCTGCTTAAGGTGAATGCTTTATGATCCCACTGTGTCCGTGCTCTGAGCGAATGAGTGAGGCAGGTATGGGTACTTGTAGCGGGTCATTCTGCGCATGCGTTAAATAAATTAATCGATCCACGTTAACGCCTTAATTTTGACAGCCCTAATAATAACCTATAATATTCTAATAATAAGTGTATTTTAACTCAATATTCAAGGACTGGCCATGAAATATATGACACTGTACAGTATGAGTGATGTGTTTTGCAGTATTGCAGCATCTATGTGTTAGACATGTCTGAGACTGATCATTCCCTGTTTCTCTGCAGACCGCCCAGACCCTCCCATGGATCTAGATCTGTCTGACCCAGCAGCCCGCAGTGTTCGTCTCACCTGGATCCCTGGAAATGATCACAGGAGTCCCATCACAGGTTTTTGTACAGACACTCTTCACACTCTCTTCTTGTACTTTCTGGGCTCTCCTGGACATCATTTGAAGGGTAAAAATGGCCTTTAATGGTCTCTTTTCACAAGCATACTCTTAAAGTCTATGAATGTAAATAGTGCAGCTTATCTCACAGTGCCCTCACATGGAAGTACAGTGTATCCTGTAGGCACACCAAGTAAAAGACAGGTTTGTAAGTTAGTTTCTGAAAGAAAGGATGAAATAAAAATTCTCATTTCAAAGCAAATTGGATACATTTTAACAGACCATAATTATAATCCATCTGACAGATGAGGTCTATTACTAATAAAGTATTAAATATAATCTGTATAATGCATCTCATTAATTCGTTATGGTGTTTTAACAAATTTCAGAGTAGAGGGGATGAAATGACACGATACAGGAATGCATAAAGCCAAAATTGCAGGTGGTCCCCAACTGGTGCATGAGGGGACTTTAAGATCCCAGACAACATTGTGAACCCCATCATAACCTCATAGTCCCAAATTTCAAGTGTTTAAATGGTGAGTGTTCTGCCTTTTCTCATGACACGTGTGTGTCTCTGCAGAGTTCTTGGTCCAGTTTGAGGAGGACCGCTGGGAGCCAGGCAGGTGGCAAAACCTGTCCACTTACCCTGGAGACCTCAACTCTGTCATCCTGCAGCTTGCCCCATTTGTCAACTACCAATTCAGGGTCGTTGCCATTAATTCAGTTGGCCAGAGTCAGCCCAGCCGTCCCTCACCAAGATACAAGACCAGTGGAGCAGGTGAGAAGCACGACAAACTCATCTTCAATCATATTTGTCTTTACAGACACTTTTGCTGGCTAAATATATCTTGCCTGCCTCCTCATCAAGGACAATCATGATCTTGTTCATCAAGAGCTTTTATTCCTATTTTAAAAAATCCGTCAATAATAATGATAAAACACCAGCTTCTTCTTTGAGATAGGATAGACAACAGATTCTTGCAAACACAATCCGGAAAGCCCAAGGTCATAAATCTGCATCTTTTGTTGAAGCTGATTAAGATGATGAATTTTTTTATGTTAAAACAAGCTCCAGATGTAATTACCAGAGGTCTTAGAGGATGGGGCTCCAAGAAGGACAACATGGAGATCACTTGGGAGGTAAGTCATGTACAATGCAAGAAATTACATCCTGTGAGTGTATTCAACTCACCGCCTGCTGACTGTAAATAGAAATACAAAACAGAAAAGTGTAGCTTCTGGAGACCAGCTGGAAACAAGAATCAATAAAACACATGCGACGTGGTATTTTTTTTTAAACTCGGTTGTTGTTAAGGAAGACACTACTTTAAAAGTAAAGCTGAATCTGTCCAGCCGAAGTAGTTTTCGTATGCTGCCTAAAGCTCTGGGACTGTAATTTTACAGGCTGCCTACTTCTTACCTTGTTTTTACTTATACTTGTCCCTAATGACTGGCACTTAGCATGGTGGTAAAATGTTTACTATTGTTGCCTCAAGGCAGCATGGTTCCTGGTTCGAAGCCTGGTTTGGTCGTGTGGAGTATTTATGTGTGTTTTCTCCAGGTACTCTGGCTTCCTCCAACAGTCCAAAGACATGCAGATTGGGGTTTTGGTAGCTCTAAATTGACTTAAGGTGCGAATGTGAGTGTGAATGCTTGTTTGTCTGTGATGGTGGCCTTTTGAAACACTGGAGACCTGTCCAGGATGCACCCCAGTTCTGACCCAATGTCAGCTGGGATTGGCTCAAGTTCCTCCTGTGACCCTCAAAGTATAGGCAGTATAGATAATGGCTGGATGGACTGGCACTCACTCAACAGACAACACCAAGCTGTCCCTTTTCTGGCATGTTCAGTTGAAAAGGATCCAAACTCCTCTACCGAGAGGAACATTTTTTTAGGATTTATCTGAATGATAATAAAAGGCCACGATGTCTTCCTTTATGAAGGCTGACTGGTTCTGTTTTCATTTTTTTGATAGCACAAGGTTGTTCAGACATTTATAGACATTAATTGCATATTAAGCATACGCTGCATAAAATACAGTGGACCAGCCACGTTCAGAGTGTTCGTCCTCTAACCAGAAGTTTGGCGGTTCAATCCCAGTCTTCCTCATTCCGCATGCTGTCCTTAGCAAGGTACTGAACCGCAAATTGTAGAAAAGTGCTTATAAATCAGTAGAGTGGTCATCAAGACTAAAAAAAGCGCTATAAAAATACAGACCATTTGCCAATGGGCAATTTAGAGTCTTTAAGAACATTTAACCTAATCTGCATGTCTTTAGACTGTGGGTGGAAGCTGAAGAACCAGGAGAAAACTCACGCAAACAAAAGTAAAACTTCATATTCATACACTTATTTATGGCCCGATATGAAATTTATAAAAGATGATTGACTGTAAATAAATGTGTTATAAATGCCAATACATGTGCTTGACTAATCACAATCACAATCTCAGCAGTATAGCATTTAAATAGCATCAATAATGTACATAAATATTAATTAAAAATAAAACTTGAACACTTGAAAGGGCATCAAGGTGTAATCACAGAAACTTACTTTGGAAAAATATGTTTGACTTTGATTACTTAGTTTGGTCCGTTTTCCCATACAATAACATGGAGGGGGCTGCGATTATGACCTATACTGCGAGCATCAAGGGGCAATCAAGATGTTTGGGCTTAACTTTTGGAACGTGTTATGTCGTCTATCTCTATGTACTGTTTATGGCTCAAAAAAAATCAATTTGTAAGATCAACAAAATTTCCCTTCCGGGTAAACTTGCAGATTCACACTGCAGGAAAGTATTAGTACTAATAAACTGTATAAAACGGAAACTTTAAGGAGCTTCACACTTTTATTGTTGCCATAAAAAGTCAATCTCTCTGTGTCAGACTAATTTTATAATTTTATTCCATAATTATATATTTAAATACCTTTTATTTGTAGAAGTATCACATCAGCATCTGCTCTTCAATCAGTTTGTAGTCACATTCAGATTTGTCTTTCCTTCAGCCACTGCTTGATCTGGAGAGAAATGGTCCAAATCTACAATACAACGTGTGGTGGAGACGGAGGGATGTGGGGGAAGAGTGGAGTAATGTGACCACAGAGGGGTCCAAACATATCGTCCACAACACAGAAACCTATGTGCCTTATGAGATCAAAGTCCGGGCCAGAAATGATTTTGGCCCAGGACCTGAGTCTAATGTGGTCATTGGATACTCTGGAGAGGACAGTAAGTAGATATACACAAGATATAATATTTTTGAAAGACAGACAACACCATCATTGATTTATTGATTTATACAAATAGCTTTTAATGAAGCGGGTTGATTTTTAAGACTTTATAAGTGCAGCAGAAACACCTCAGCACAAACAGAACTGTCTGACTTTTAACAGATTCTGTGAAACATTCTTATTTTTTTGTGTTCAGAGCCCACAGATGCTCCCACTGACTTTAGGGTATCAAAGGTCGACAGCACCAAAGCAAACATCCACTGGAAGTCTGTGGACCCAAACTCTGTCCAGGGAGAGTTCAAAGAGTACAAGGTGAGAAGAGCTGCATTTTTTGTAATAAAACGCACTGCAGAGTTTGTCTAGAAAATTTTGCATGGTATTTTCTTCTGTTGTTCCCTTCATTATTTCTTAAAGTTTCTTTTGTTTTAATCTCCTCACCCCCTCTGTACCTTTTACCTGTTAACCCCTTTCTTCTTCTTCCTTCTCCCAGCTGTATTACTGGCGTGAGTCCAGTATTGTCCCACATTTGATGGTCAGTAAGAAGAATAAGACCAAAGGGATCTACAGCACCACGTCCGAGCCATCTGGCATCCTAACTGACCTGGTGCCCTACTCTAAATACAAGATGTTTATAGTTGTGGCCAACAGCCGCTTCGAGGGCCCTCCCAGCAACACTGTGGAGTTCTCCACCAAGGAGGGAGGTAAGGATGGCAGCTGTTCAATCAGTGTATTACATCACAAATCACATATCTATAGGTTTCTTAAGGGACATTTTGAATCCAGTATGTAGATATCCTGCCTTTTGCCATATTTTTACGCCTTTGTTACTTTAGCCACGAAATTCCTGTTCCTTCCATTAAACCTCGAGTGGAATTACATAAACCATTAAAAGTCAGTATGGCAGTGCCAATCACACAAACGCTTGGTATGTCTTTAGTACGTTAATGTAATAGCAGCAGGACCATCTACAGGACTTTACATTTTGAGATATATTTTGACCCAATTGATTGTCTATTTACCTAGAGAGCGTGTGAGTATTAATGCCAGTAAAAGTGCCACTAGTGTCAGTTGTTTCTTCTCTTTACAAATGTTTACATGTATGCATATACAGTCCCCGATGCTCCAAGGTTCTTCAGGATCAACAGGAGGAGTTTTGACACTATCTACTTGGAATGGGATAAACCTTTGGAGCCAAACGGCATTCTTACTGGATATCAGCTCAAATATCAAACAGGTTGGTTGCTCCAATGTTCAAACAAGTACTGATGGTGGCGAGGAATTGATGTAAGAACTCTAAATATTAGTTTTTCTTAGGTTTGGGAATTTGTCATATTCCTAATATATCTCAGGGAAATTGGTGAAACAGATCTTCATTAAACCAGTATTAGTCTTTTATATTGACTGCTAATTTGGAAGTGAAAACAAAGCTGAAGCTTCTTACATTATTATTATTACATCATACACAACTTCAGTATGTAGTAGTGAGGTGGATGAACGGGAAAGGATCCAAAAGATCTCACAGAAAGTATGGGTAACAACTGGAAGCTTACTTATTGCGTTTGTGTGTGTGTGTGTGTGTGTGTGTGTGTGTGTGTGTGTGTGTGTGTGTGTGTTTAGTCAATGGCTCCAGGGTGGGTCGACAACAGCTGGAGACTTTTCTTCCAAATATGACAGACTTCACCCTCCGCCTGCCAGATCGATCTACCCGCTATAAGTTCTTACTGTCAGCGCTCACACAGGTGGGAGCAGGAGAGGTCTTCGCTGAGGAGTCCCCACACTTCACCAATGAGGGTGAGTCCAATGAGTGTTTCCATAAAATTTCATACATATATACGCTTGCAAAATCCCTGTAAGCTGCAGAGGTTTAAGTAATTCGATTATGAGGCACACCTGACTAAAACTAACATGATATCTCATGCAGCAATTTTGCATTTAAAGAAATTAATAATGTTCAAGCTTAATTAAAATTGTTACAGAGGAGTGTTGACTCTACTGCATGGTAATTTTGGAGGATGTTAGTGGTGCTGTTTATATTATTGAGGCTAGTCAGAAGTAAAACAAAATGCAAGATAGTTTACAGCAGCAATAACTACATATATATATATATACTACATTATTTTTAAATACATTTATCATTTAAAGATGGATTCTTTCACATCACTCTATTATGTTTCATTTGTTTTACATTTTGATTTTTAAATGATGAGGCAAAATATATATATCATATATTTTTCTTACTGTGCAGGATCCCCCTTTTTTTTTGACAAACTGTTTTTTTTTTTAATCAAATTATATATTTATGTGGCATTTTTTAAGATTTCTATCGGCAGTGTAAACCACTGGATTTTGGGTAGAATGTTACAGATGGTGTAGAGGTAAGGTAAAGACTTGGAATTTGCTTAAAATATTTAATCCAGGAATTTTAAAATTTCAAAAGTTTGATAGAGTTTATGATGAGTTTTCCTTACTCATAGTGTATTCAGCATTCTAAAGAACAGGAAACTGATCTTCAGCTTCTCATGTGACTTTGTAAAAGACAAACTCTAACCATTTACCTACATCGGAACTTGGTTGGTTAGAAAGTGTGCATACATTGTGAGTCTTGTTTTGTAAATCACTGGAGGCCGTATGTATGTGTGAGTGTGTGTCTGTGTTTGAGAGAGGGAGAAATAAACAGAAAGTGAGAAGGGCTGTAGCCCTTAAGCAAACACAGGTCTCTTTCTGTATGACATTAAATGGAGAAGAGGAGAAGGAGCTGGTGTTTCACAATCTTTCTCTCTCCAGCCCGTTCTCTCTCTCTCACACACACACACACACACACACACACACACACACACACACACACACACACACACACACACACACACTGATTAAAATCAGCCAGTGACCCTCTGGTGTCTCAAGTGGTATCTGCCCACCCACATAGTTTTGATTTTATTCTTCAAGGTTTAAAGATATCAACCTCTGAGATATTCGAATTAACCTCTAGTCAACTCCAGTAGATCTGAAATAAATAGGACCTGATGGTTCTTTCGACTTGATTCTTTTGAAAAAAAACTATGTCCCCTGTAATTCTGGGCAGACTTCATAAGAAACAGTTTTTAAATGGCATAGGGTAGTACATATAAAAACATTCAACACAAACTGAAGAAAACTGTTAGATAGTGGAAAGCAAGAGAATCTGTTGAATTGAACTTCCAGTCATTCTTGTTGACTCTCTCTCTCTCTCTCTCTCTCTCTCTCTCTCTCTCTCTCTCTCTCTCTCTCTCTCTCTCTCTCTCTCTCTCTCTCTCTCTCTCTCTCTCTTTGTTCTTGTTGTTGGCAGATAATTTTACTGATACTACAGGTCTAGGTAATGGGGAATGAGAACCACAGCCTGTTTGCTTGTCGCAACCCCCCCCCCTCAAAACACACACCATCAATCTCTGTCTTTCTATCCATCTAAAACACTCAGCAGCAGTGCAGTCCACCTTCACGCCCCTATTGTGTCGTTTAGATCTAGCCCCTGCCGCTCACACCAGTAGAGCTGCTGAATTTGTGTCGATCACTTTGGGTTTACATTTTTCACCTTTCAACTCTTAGTCAAATGAAACTTAACACAGACACCATTTTAATATATAGAGTCTGACCAATGAGACCTGTTTATGTAAACATTCTGGAGCACATTTAGAAGTTAGGTTTATTAAATCTCCAGTGTCAATCTGGGGACGATTAAAGCTTGAATCTACCATCCCTGTAAACACTATATTGAGTGGCAGAGCAATTATTAATACCACAATAATGACAAGCAAGTTATTAATGATCTCACACTGTAAGAGAAGAAAACATCACAACAATCAGTAGCATAACTGCGGGTTGGTTCAGGGGTCACCTGCTCCCCAGGAATAACTTTCGGCTTTATCAAGGAGGAAAGTTAACCTAAAAGTTGGTGTCTGCCTCCCAAACCCAATCTAAAAGCTGTTTCCACAAGGGAGGAGCCTGGTAGTTAAAGGCTCTACCTCCCATTCTACTCTTAAGAAACTCTAAGAACCAAAAGTGAACCTGTATTTAGGAAATGAAGTGATCTACTTGGACAATAAGGATCTCTGAACTCTTTGAGATATGATTGGGCTTAGTCATTCAATGTCAGGAGTTATACTGCAATACTATAGTATTAGTATGTCAGCTACTTGTCAACAGATCCAGCTGATCAAACTCTGCAGTCATTTTTTAAGTTTGTGATTTATTTGTAGATTACTTCCTATCTGGATGAGTTTAAACTTAAATGAAAACATTAAACATACTAATAATCACTTATCAGAAGTGACCCAACCTGTAATTATGTGTTCATTATTCCGTCAATTGACTCTTAAAGACACGAAATCATCATATTTATTATTATTATATTAAATTGAGAACAGGTCAAAGCTCCAACTTAGAACAGACCAGACTGAGTTTTTAATCTTGGACTGAACTACTGTTGTTCTTTCTTTTCTCATCCGCTTCTCCTCATCTCTCCTCTTTATGTTAAACTGCTGTTTGTCTGCTTACATGTGCTGTCAGAGACTGAATAAGCCCACTGACCATGCTCAGGTCATCATTGGTTTTAAATGCTGTAGGTTACTCTCTAAATCCTTTCTAATGAACGGGATATACATTGATTGAGCTCAATTACAGTATGCAACTGTATAACACACTGGGTATATTGCATACTTCACACCCTCAAATTGTTTTGTATCATTATCCACTAAGTGGGCTTCATAGTTCACCCTGAGAGATGCTGCACAATCTTCCTTTGCTCTTTTCTTAACTTTCAACCTTTGATTTCTGAGCCAGTCCGTGACGGTGCACTTTTACAATTCTATCTCACAGCATCACTCCTCCTGTCTGCTATGCGACACAAGTTAGTCTTGTGTTGCAACATATTTATATACAATATATACTTATTTAAACATCTACATGTTTAAATGTTTTTTTTTCACTCACTGTCATTGGATACAATGTCATAAAAATGCTGCTGTTTTGGGCGTGTGTTTTTGCGTGCGTGTGTGCATTGGTGTGGGGTGGAAAGGAAATTCCTTTCCTCACACTAGAATGTAAAGACTTTGGAAACATTTTGATGAATCATGCGACCTGGTGAGTGTGCCATGGAGGACAGACAAACAAAATTCCATCGGCAGTTGGTTTGTTTGCTCACTCAATAGCTTGATTGTCTTGCTTCAGAGCTTTTTCAACACTCATATCACTCTGGCATCTTTATCCATCGCTTGTTCACTCAGTCAGTTATACACACTGGGAATAACAGGTAAGGTGTCATGAAACCTGGGGCGGCTGATATTTCCATTATCCCGGAACACTTCATCCCTAGCAAGGTGACTTAAGGGCATGTTTGGCATCCAGCATGATGATACAAGCATGTTGTATGAGGGAGATTTTTGGGTTGCTGCGTCAGTAGCGGGATTCTTCACTGGCTGAAAAAGACCTCAGCTTCAAGGTACTGTAAAAGTGAACAACTTTTCAAGTGGAAATCATTGGAAAATGATGTGCTGTTTACGAGCCTGAGGTTGGCCATCGTGTCTCTTAAGTCAGTTACTACAAACAACATTGTATTGCACTTCAAGTCTGAAGGGCACTCACTGCAAATGGCATCATCATCAAAGAGGTAACACCAAATGATGCCACCGGGGGATATTCTTTCATAATTTACGTCATTTTTCTGTGGCTCATCAATAGCCTATTGTTACATGATGAGTAGTAGAGAATGGTACTTTTTTGAGTGCCACTTAAATGCAATGACAAGAAAAAAAGTATAGTCCTAAGCCTGGGAGCTTAAGGCTCTACCTCCTGTTCTACTTCTGTATTTAGGGATCAAGGAGATCTTTTGGAATATTAAGGGGATATGAGCTCTACAATATATTTGTATTCTTAATGCTTTAATCATTTGCATCATCTTCAAAGAGTAAATGACAGATGTGTAATATTATCAATTGTCCTCTTGGTGGCAGTGGCCTCTAAGTGTCTGTGTGTCGTATGCAATATTTGGGTTATCTCAATAGAGATGAAGTGAAAGACACCAAGTGAAAACTGAAATCAGTTCTTGACTGATGATGATTCCAGTGTGTGTGACGTATGTTGTGTGAAATGTGATGGGCAGGATGATTAAGTGCAGCCCCTGGGGAAATCGTGGAACTGTGTTTCATCTCTGCGCTTCATTGACTTTCTCCTATGTGTGTCAGTGCGTGAGTCAGTGTGTGTGTGTCAGTGTGTGTCTGCCTGTTTGATGATCCTATGGCTTGTTTAACCCTCTGCTCTCTCCCACCTCCTCCCTTGTAGTCAACCTTACAGACGCCTCTGTCGCTTCAACTTTCACTCCCACTCCTCCTCCTCTCGCATCTATTCCTTCTACTACCATGGCTCCTACAACCATGGCTCCTACAGCCATTAGCACCTCAACTACTACCACTCCTAAAGCTACAACTTCTCCTTCTACTACTACGTCTACTACAACAACTCCTACTACCACCACCACTGCAACTGAGGCAACAACCACCATCACACCTCCTGTGCTAGTCACCACCAGGCGTACCGATCAGAATGTGTTGGGTACATGCTGTTGCCCCATTGTGGTTTTAACCGTCTTTGTTGTATTTAAGTTGATCTTGAATGGCAATTTAATTTATGAATATCATAAGACAATTGCCTTCTCCCAACTGACGAAATCAGGAAATCAGGGCTGCATTCCGATAAGCTGTGCTGTACCTACTGCACAAACAGTGGGGAATTACTTCAGAATATTGGGATGTAGCCAGCAACTATCCTCTGAGTCTGGGACTGAGAATCCCAAATGTATTTTGCATTAAATGGATGATTGTAACGTTTTTGGATAGTATACCCTTTACACTTTGTAATTGAAGAGCTACATATTTCAAGTTCAGTTCGCCATTTTATTCTAGTTTTTTCTAGTTTAATTAGCTTTGGAACTCACTCAAAACCTAAAGTAAATATTGCAATTACACCTTTCATGAATTGAAAAATCCTCTGGAACTTGACTGTGGGTGAATTTTCTGTCCATGAACATTTCTACTTTGGGTTTGAGAGGACCATGTTCAGCATCAGTCCTAACCTGGACAACTATTCCCTTAGTGATAGTACCATACATAGTTCTAATTGGAGCTCTGTGTGACGCTGTTGTAACTGTGCCCTCTTTACCCCCTGCTTGTGACCTTTAACCCCCCCCCCCCCCCGCCACCCCTTGTGTAGTGGCCCCTGAGTGGCAGATCTTGGATCTGACGGTGGAGCCTAACAGTAACTACGCTAACGTCAGCTGGAGACACAACTTCCCGGCCGGCAGCAGCGAGTTTGTGCTAGAGTTCACACTGGACAGTAAGAGACCAGACCAAGCCCACCTTGAGTTATCAACATCTAGCGCTGAACTTATTAATGAGTAAACCAAAACTATAGTAGTGAGATATCAGTGGATATACAATATTTTGCTAAGTACAAAGAGTAGGAGCAAACAGACGTTTTTTTTCAGCAAGCAGGCAAAATTTCAAAAATTATCTGTCATTTATTAAATTAAAACCCGCTTTAATTTAAAAGTTGCACTCATCAAAATTTTTTATAGACAATTATTGAAATGACAAATAATTGAATTAAATTTTATTTGACCAATTGTAGTTTCCATCTTCTATAGTTTGAGTGAATTGACAATTATTTGCAAACATTTTATCCACAAATTCAAAAAACTAAAAGGATTAAAATGCTTGTAAAAGCTTATATTTTATGTTGTCACTTCCAATCTAAAGATTTGTTTAGTGTGTTTCACAGGAGACTCTAGAACATTCTCTTAAACATCACTGGTTGAATACTGCTCGGCCCATCTTTATTTATGAAGTTCACATTAGATTTCCTTTTTCCTGCATCTCTGATCATATTCAGTGCTTTTACCAGCATTTGATCATGATTGACATGATCAGAGGTCCCTTTACAGAAAAGTACATACAATCTAATATACTCACAAAGCAACAGAGCAAGAGTAGGAAAAACAGAATGCAAGAAAGGAATGCGAAAATAAAGAGAAGGACAAAAAAAAAAATTATATTAAATAGGCTTTTACAGCTCTTCTATCATAACAGAAGATCTCTCACAAAACAAAACCTTTAACTGTAGCAGTAACTGCTGTCACATTGGCCTGTTGTTTTTTATCAGCTTTTCACTTGAGGATGTGACATTGGTAGTTAATGATTCACTTCTCAGTTTGAGCTTAAATGTGAAATATACTGGAGTCTGTGTATCTGTGTCTTTCTTGCACTCTTTCTGTCACTTCTTGATGTTAGAAATTTTGTTAATCATCATAATTTCTCTACCTCCTGTGCAGTCCACCATCACAATAGTTTCCTTTCAACATGCTGCCTGGCTTTGAATGGCTCTAGTTTAAACAGCACTGTCAGTGGGCTGTTGGGATTGCTATTGCTGAATTGTTTGAGTAACATCTTCATGCTTCTATAATCACTTTCTCTTCTTTTGGATTGGGTGTTTATTTTGAAGTCAGCTTATTTTAAACACATTCTCCCTTCTTTACTGGTTGAGATTGAACAAGCCACTGTCTTTAGAGTCTCTGGCCATTTCTCCCAATTCAACACTCGATGAGCTATCATTAAGGACCGAAAGAATGAAGGATGTGTTATTCATGTACTTGGGCAGTGGCTGAAATTCTTAATGATGTCTGAATGTTCATAGAAAGAGAAAGGGTGCGGGGGGGGATACGGGTTCTTCAAAGTCAAATCTAATAGCTTTGACTCAGAAAAGAGTGCCATCACCCTCCCCACCACCACCACTTCCCATCTTAACCCCTTCATTCTTCCTCTTTCTTCCTGACTGTAGACTTGTGTAACCATTGCCCTTCCAGGCAAAAATTGCAGCCACTTTTTAACCATTAATAATGGGGGAACATAACCCCCCATATTATTTGTGCTTTTAATTGCTATGTTAGCATTTGGTCATAATATCATCCAAGAAATTCATAAACACTGAAAGCATCATTTATTTTTTATCAACTCTGAAAAGCTGCTATTTGAAAGTGTCTAAATATTGTAGACTTGCCTTAATTTCTCATTCTCCATTATTTTGTAAATATGTCCTCCTAAATTTAAATATGTGAGTATGTTAATACCTATTGACATTTAATTTCCTTCAAGTTCACTCCAAGTCATCTTCATATGTTCAAGAAAAAGTACATCTCACTCTAGAATACACACTTGTTCCCATCCTTCTTTCGCTCTGCCATTTCTAATAATATTTGTTAAAATGGTTACATCAGGGGCAGATCCAGGGGTGAGGCCAGGGGGGAGCTGGACCCAAAGTCACCCTATCCTGTCATTAGTCTTTAAAATATATTGTCACTTACCAACAATACTAACACTCAAGATGACAATTTGTTTGAAGTACACAATGTGGTTAGACAAGGAGTAATTTTCAAAATATAACCACCAATATCTTGCTTTGCTCAAAGCTATAGAGCTAACAGTGAAAAAGGAATGACCTAAATATGTAACTTACTGTATCAGTTGTGTATGTTGAATGTTGGCCATAAAATTGGTATCTGATTTAGAAAAATCCGAGATCCACCACTGGGTTACACAAGCTAAAAATACACCTTGTTATCACCTAGTACATCAGAACAGACAAACCAAACACAGGACTTTCATGTAAGATGTGACCTGAAGGTAGGAACGTGCACAGACATTTTGTGGGGCAGGGGTTCAAGTTAGAAAAAAAGGAACTTCTCATAATTATTTTATAAAAGAATGTTCTAAGACAAAAAGATAATCTAGGACCACATCTCTGACTTACTTACCAATTATTTTAATACCCTCGCACTCAAACAAACAGATGGATTTGAACACAGAGACAATAGTCTTCTTTATTATTCACAAGGTTTATCACACGAGCAGCAACAACAAAGGAAACTATGCCACAATGTGCATGTTTTCTATACTTCTTTAGTGTTTAGAATATACAATAACTGACTGCACCAAGGAGAGAGGAACATAGTGAAGTTTGAATTTTCAAAAGTTGCACTAATAATTTGTTTATTTATGCACATGACAATAAATCCTCAGACTTCTTTCCTTGGTATTGAAATAAATAACACTTCAAAATAAAAAAAAAATTTCAAACACACTGAAAGATTGTTCTCAACATAAAGATGCAAACCAACATACCCTACAAACTGCTGTTGAGTTGCAACTATTAGGGAATTCAGCTCTCCTCTCCAAGTTATTTAGTTAATTTTTCTGGAAAAAATGTATGTTGATAAATAATAAATGAGAAAATGCAAAAATACAGCAACTTAATTGAAATCATCCGAAAAAGGTTTTTAAAGTTTGGAATACATTTTATAAAAGAAATTGGGCATTTTGCTGCAGCCATTATTATAATGAATTGTTTGATTACTTTTTAGTGTTACAACTAAGTTAACCCTCAGCTTCTATAGCCAAGCAGAATACTGAATTGCCTGAAAACATGAATGATCCAATAGTTTATTATTATTATTATTATTACAATTACCAAGGACGCACACACACACACACACACACGCACACAAATATACACACACACACACACACACAATAACTGCTGGTGACAAGGACTTAGTTCAGTGTACCTACAATTCCCTCCTTTCACATTTGAGGGAGGGCTGTACGTATCATGTATTGATCAAGATTTATCAGCGTACAACAAACTAGTAGAATGAGTAGTTATTAATGAGGAGCCGGCAATCAATCTATCTAAAAACTTTTCACAAATACACAAATTAGTGTATTTTAATTAGTTATACCCTTATTTGCTTATCAAGGTTGCGATTGTGATAACATCATTAGTAGTTTTTGTCTTTTGGCTAATTAGCTGTAAACTGGAGGCACTGGAAGCTGAGTCCTTTGTTCATCACCATTCAGTTGCCCTTGAACTTTACATCTTCACCACTCAATCCTAAACACTAAACCTTTAAGGACTTTGCATGTGTTATTCACAATTGAACCATCATTTTGTCTCTTTTTTCTGTCGCATCCTGGAGATTTTTTAGTCATCTGTATTTGTAGTTTTTTTCTGTATATTGTTGAGTTGTTTGCAGTACACGTGGTCAGACTGATGACGATGAATTTGCCTGTGTTGTGTCTATTTGCATGTGTTTTCTTAAGTTGCAGTGCTTTGAGCTCCCTGGGCTGCTCTCTTCTCTGCATTGACCTGAAAACATAAAAATCACTATAACAATACTAAATATCAGCCATGGCCATTTTCATAGTACTTCATTTATTAATTATTGAAAAAGAGGCTCTTCGCTTATTTCAACAATTGCCATTTTGTTTGGTGGGTTTGAAGACTGGTAGTTAATAGCATGGCATTGATATGAAAACTGTTGGTTGACTTCAGTGTTGTTAAATGGTTGCTAGCATGGTGCATGATGTCACCACCAAGTGCTGCCTTCTCCTCTCACCTCAGGGTCATGCTCATAGCTTGGCCATGTCATGACCGACATGTCTTTTTGCAGGAAAGACGCGGGTTGTAGTCGCTGTATGATTAATTGAGACGAACAATGCTTTGCCACTTTAGCCCCTGATGTTACACAAGGAAGTTCTGCTGCAGTCAAAATCAATCAATTCTATGTGGTTCAAACATGATAAAGACCCAGTTTGAACACCAAAGTGGTGGTTTTGCCAGGAAGACCTGCTCCTTGTGCTTCTCTTCTCCTTTGCTCCATTTCTTAGATGAAATTTCTGTGGAGAGTTAGTCACTAAATATAGTCTCTGAACCCTAAAAGAGGAGAATGATCCTGAATGTCAGCTGAATTAAGCTTCAAAGTTTTGCTTCTCATCCATTTGGCGTAATGACTAGAAGTTTTCAATAGCAACATGTGTTTGCTTCTGTACTGTACAGAGATGAATAAATCATATTGATTGAGGTTGGGCACTGCATTGTTATCAGTCTCAATTCACGTCACCAACCCTGCTATCACTCAGAGAAAAATCCCTTCAAAACATTGTGATGCTGTGATCTTCAGTAGAAAACACAGGCATAATTGTGGTATGAAGGCCACACCCCCGGAGTGTGATTGGCCTCTTTCTTGTGTCTCCAAGGCAACAAGACGGAGAAAACAGTACGAGTGAATCAACAGCCCCCCATTAGAGTGGCGGATCTGATCGCAGGTGCCACGTACCGTCTGAGGGTTTACTCCCATGAATTCAACAGCATCAGCAGCAATTATTTCACCTTTAAGACCCAAGCAGGTGAGACCACACCAGGCTAGGTGGAACCAGTGTTCCTGCCAGGTGGGCTACTCTGGGAGCAAGTCTGTCAGTAGTAAAATGTCAACTGAGTAAAAGCTTGGTGACTTCTTAAGGTTTTGCTATTTTACAACATGCATGTTCTTCCAAAAGTAACCTCCAGTCAATTACGAGAAGGCATTTCACTCTTCTGTATGTGGGCCCCACCAACTTCAACTTGTTTGTGTTTATGAGCTTTATCTATAAGAATGTTGTTAACATGTCAAGAAAATACACGCCTACTGTAAGTTCTTATATTTGTTTGTACATAATAGGTAGAAAAAGTATATTTAATGCATCAAGATCTTCATCTTGAGACAGCACACACTACAGCTCATGTACTGTCCGTGTAATATCAATTTAACATTATAATCCAAATGTCATCATTAACTAGATCATATATACAAAATACACATGGAGGGAAACATAATATGTGTCCTGTCATTACATCCCTTACATTTTATAAGAAATTATAGATCTTAGTCTAGCTAATGTGCTGTGGTGTCTTTGGGTTCCAGTTGGTTCCCCTGAAAAAACTGTGTTTTGCTTTGTTACTTTGTTTAATACTTGTCAGGCTAGTTACAAGCTGTTAACATGTAAAAATAGCTTTTCCCATCAGCCACCTACTGCTTGATATGATAGGTTAACAACAATCCTCAGTTCTACTGGAGCTGAAGGTTACCCCATGGCCATCACCACAACTGCTTGGTCTGATCTGCCATATGAGACTTATGATTGTAACGACAGTGTTGACAAGAATTTGTACATTGTTACAAATGCTGCTGCAAATACCTTTGCCTTTATTTTATTCTAATCCATTCAAAGTATTTGCATTATTTATGTTGGACTGAAACCTTGTCTTGAGAGTAACAATCATCTTTCACACCAAAACTGTGTCTCCCACACTTCTCTGAGAAGATAAGTGCCTTATTTTTATGGATGAGATTCTGTGTACAACTGAATCTTGGATATGAGCTGAGGAAATGCTGGTTCTGAGTTGAATGCTTTGCAATGTGAATCGATTGTCTGGTTTGTTTGCTCTGACTCATTATGGCTCTGAGAATGACTCACTGTGTTTCAACTCTTCCCTCTCCCTCTGCCCCACCCTGTGTATGTGCTCTATGTATGTCTCCAGCTTATATAGACCAAGTAGACATCGCCACTCAGGGTTGGTTCATCGGCTTGATGTGTGCCATTGCCCTCATCATATTGATTCTCCTCATCGTCTGCTTCATCAAAAGGAGTCGTGGTGGCAAATATCCAGGTGAGACCTGACACTGGGGCTTTGATACCAGTAATAGGATTATTCATTTTATCTTTTCATTTTAACATAGCGTATAAAAAATAAACTCAAGGGTTGTCAGCATAGTCTCCTGAGTTTTTAAGTTGTAGCTTATTTGGTTTATTTTGATTTGTGAAATAAAGTGTTCTTCCGTTATGTCAAATTACATATTGAAATACTGTAATTGGTGCATATTTAACACTTTTACCCTATTCACACCTGGCATCAAAATGCATTTTGGGTGATTGACCACAGGAAAGTGCAGGTGTTAATGCATGCAAAATCAACTGAGGGAGTTGTTAGTGACACATCGTGAACACAATTGTAGATGCAGTTGTATTGTCAGTTCACATACAAAATGTGTATGGGTGGAAATAATAATTACATGACTGTTTCGAACCAGTGATATAGCAGCACATAGGCAGCTATAGCAGCCAGTAAACACAGGAAGCAGTCCTCTCCTCAGTCCTCCCATTTTTAAAACCCTCTGTATGGAGTGAAGTCGAGGCTAATATAAAACAAAAAAAATCAGTGACACCGGTTTCATCATTGTACTTGGACTTTGGACCTGTGTCGAGGAGGATGGCAAGTGACCTGGGGCCTTATTTATAAAACAGTGTGTACATTCTAAAAGTGTAGGGGTAAGGTTGTGAGGGTTCAGAGAATGTCACACCTTTCTAAGCCCTGTGAGGAATATTGTGATTTGTGAATATGGGCAATACAAGTAAAAATGTATTGATTGGTGCATTACCATGGTTTAACTGAAGTTTCCTGCTTTTGATCCTGATCTACACTATGTGATAATTAAGTGTATTCAAACAAAATAAATGAGAATCGTGTTAATGTTTTACAGTTTCTATAATATTTAGGTGGCTGCTGTGTGACTGGTTTCGCAAAATATCTCGGTAGGTGCTGACATGTGATGCTTATAAGAACTAACACCCAGTGATGAACTAAGTAAAGCAACAAATGTACACACTGGAGTTAACACATTTTCAGTACTGAGTGAAGTATTTATGCAGTTTACAAATCCAACCCAACAACTGAACTAAAACAAGCTCAAAAGTCCCTTAACCTGCATTGTGTTCCAGTTTTATACTAAGATTAAACAGCAAACAAAGCATAGATTTATTGTCTGTTTTATGGATGTTTTCAAATTCAAAAACTAAAAGCTACTGAACTAATAGGAATGATATATAATGTACATTAATTACTTGTACACAATTTACCAAAGTAGTGCACTGTCCACATCTGTTTGCTTTATACACACATTAGTATGATATGATAGTAGGGAATAGGAATGCAGCTGGCACATAGTGAACCTTAAAGGGGACATATTATGAAAATTCCACTTTTGTAGTGCTTCTACACGTTAATTTGGGTATCTGGCATGTCTACCGGTGCAAAAACTCTGGAAAAAAACAACTCCTGCAATTTGTTGTGGTTCCTCTATGTCAGAAACGATACGCTGTATGGCGTCGAATGGGATTACGACCAGAACACACAACAGGGTAAAAAGGGTGCTGTTTTAAATGATTTTGTGGTATTTTGACCAAAATATGTTTCAGACATTTCATTAAGATGACAATGAACCATATCAACTGTGGTAAAATGGGCATAATATGTCTCCTTTAACACTTTCATAAATGAAGGCCAAAGACAAATGTATGGAACTTAGTAATATTTTCAAACTAACTCCAGAAACTCCTCAACATGTCGATATTTTGTTCATATCAGCAAAAGGATAATAATGTCTCATTTGTTCTTATAATTTCAGTGCGTGACAAAAAAGATCTGCCCTTAGACTCAGTGGACCATAAAGACCAGGATGGATCCTTCGATTACCAGTAAGTATAATTATACAGACTGTTTACTGCCTTCCCTAAGTACATCATCTGTATTTGTATACTGACCTTTCAAATAATTGGATGTTCATTTGAAAATATGTATAGGTCACAAGAATTTGGGGTAAATTGATGAGGATTGTGTCCACTCCTTAATTATAAGTGCCAGGTCCAGAAATTGTCAACAGCAAGTGATGCAAGATGGTTGGATGGTGGAAATTCAGATCAGATGAGATGTGCATTAATTATGATGGAGTTCAGCCAATTAGTCTAATGCTTACAACTAATTCATGGAGAACAGGACTCTTACCATCAGTCGTGCAGCTAAGGCTCTATAGATACATTTCATAAACCAGTTCATGGACTAATACATTCAAAAGTCACACGTGTTGTTGTTTACACATCCTTCATTTAAGGTTGTAACCATGACTTAATTTGTAGGTCTTAATGCAGCTTCCCAGGATGAGTTTGACTTAGGAAGCAGGTAGCGTTAATGAGCCGCGATCAGCTGACCCCTTAAATGGAGTGGACTGACAACAGACAGAAAGATTTGTTAGTGATAACAAGCTAATCTTGTGATTGGCTAAACTGAAAGTTGTGGGCAACATAAGAGAGTTGTTGTCATGTACAATATACTGTAATTGCATAAGAGTTCACATGGATGAAAACTTTCCCGGTCAAGCAGCTGATGTACAATGAGATCCTACTATTCCATGTTCAGTTTACCATCCTTGCACCACCTTTTTCTGGGCACCATTTTTTAAACACGGCCACATATGAAAATGACACATGCTATGTTGTGCAATGATAACAATTGAGCATACACAGTATGCCATATTTCTGTTAGGTGTTAGGATGTACTGTATATGCTGTAGAATGTGTTGGTGAATGATGTGCCTTTATCTCCTTCCAGGTCCCATTGAACTTTGACTAAAAAATGTTTAGATTAACCTGCTTTCTAAACCTTCTAAACCAACAGTAACCTGTGATAGCCCATATATGAGTGCACATACAGTCACAAGAATCTGGGCCTTAACAGTATCCACACAATCTACACTCTTTTTTACATAAATGAAAAGTACACACATAAATAACCTCTTTGCTAAAATTATTGTAATGCTGTGTGTGTTTTGTGCTTAATGTGTGCTTTTGTGATTCATGCATCCCCTATATCTGAGATCCTGCACTGTTTGTTAATCAATAATGGATCTAATATTAACACTCAACCCCTCTTTTACACTCAAGGTCATTGCTTTACTCTGATTCCCCTCCCTGGTGCTAATGCATCAATCCCACTCCACTCCAGCTCTGCGTCTCTGTGTTTTTGTGTGTGTGCATAAAGAAATGACATGCATGTATCATGTGAAGCTTCTCTGTCATCTGTCCTCTGTCCTCTTTCTTTCTCTGCACGTCTTCTATCTTGCTGTGTCCACTTTTTCCTCACATTTCGTCCGTCTCTCCCCCCCACGCTGAAATGGGTCATCTGTCCCTGACAGGAACGAAAACGAAAACAGGTACTCAAGTTTCGGCACGGCATTTTTCGCAGCCTGTGCATGTCGGGTGGAGTCGATGTTTCGCCTGAGCTGGGGAGAGGGGCTGTGGATAAAGTGTAACTTCTTTGGGTCTGCTCAAACAGGGACAATCAGCATTATTGGCTTTTTGTTTGGCTTAGATGATGTCAGCAAAATCAGTCCCGCTTTAGCTTGTAAAGTATCATTTTAACGATTTTATAAGTGACATCATAGTAAGTATTAGACGTCCTGATTGTGAGGTCCGATTAACAGAGAGATGGAAGCAGCTGAGTTGTAGGCTTCAGTTCCATAACAACTTCAAACTGGAAATCTTATAAACACCAGTAACAAAACTATCCCAGTGTAAACAACCTGAACTTCAGACCATGGTGATCACATTACATCCAAGAGATACATACATACACACAGTAAAGTATAGTCTGGTGATCATTTGGATTTGGATTTAAAATCAACATTCTATTTTTTACAGGAAAATAAATAAATGATGAAGTTCACAAATATTGCAGTAAATCTGATACAAGTGACTTTTAAAAATGTCACTCTACATTGTTTAATGTTGTTTGGAGCTAAATACGGTGAAATCCATTATTATTAAATAAAAAATGTATCACACAGACAAAACAAACATCAACAAAAACATACAGTTAAGAGCAAACATACAAATGCAGATTAAAGCCAGACAAGACAGAGATAGCTGCAGTTACAGCCTCCATCAGTCAATCATTTGATGAAAATAAAGCATATGGTGAGGAATAGCCAGAATTGATATCACACAAAAGGGAGTAATACAGGGTAGATAGGTTGCCTAACACTTGAGCCCCAGGAGCTCTCAAATTGTTCATTAACCATAAAGCATCTGGAGAAACAAAGAACACTTGTTCATTCACTGAGTAGTATCCTCTTTTCAACTAACATACCAAACATAAGGTCTGCTGTACAGTATGTTGCAGTGCAAGATAAGCTACTGAGCAGCCAAACAGTGCATCAGATCATAATTGTTAGAATACCACTTAAAGATGTCCTACCAAAAAGGGACAATCATGGGACAAAGCCAAAGGTCATGGACCCGGAGTGACTTTTGGGAAGTAAAATCTGTATATCAGATACATTAGGGTAAATTGTAAGTATTTACATAGAGATTTTGGTTTATCTTGATGACCACTCAAAGCGCAGAATAGGAAAGTACATACATTTTTTCTTTAGAATGATGCAATATATTACATCATATATTGCAATTTTTCTTTAGAATGATGCAATATATTACTTTTAATTGAATCAACTGGAACCTTCCATTAATTGAACCTGAATGTTAATTTGAGTTTATTATTTGAATATGTTCATTGGTTATTGCACTCATCCATTGATAATAATGTATCTCAATGTATTGGATGTTGTTAGCCAGAGAGGTGTACAGAGTTGCCAAACTTCATCTTGTACATATAAAAGCATCAATCCCGATTATAGGCTCTTCATGGATCAGTTGTTCCAGCAAGAAGACATTGTTTCCAGATAGCAGCATGAGTTAACAGTGTGGGAGCTTGCACCTTTCTGTTACAGCTAACATGACTTCACCGCTCTCAAGGCTAATTTCGTTGTTTTTCCTTTGTCGCTGGACATTTTAAAAGCATCTACCACCGGGTGCATGAAGGCTGGAGATACAACCAAAATGTTCTCACTTGAAATTCATGCATCTTGTTACAATACTTCAAAGTAGAAACACAAGTTTTACACAACATTCATTTTTCAGCAGGATCCTTTGTTTAGTTTAGTTGTACAGGACAAGAGTTAAACACAATAACTCTATTCTAAAAACAGAATTACTCTTTAAAAACTTCATGGGGATTTATAGTATCTAGCATTGTACAAACAAGTTAATGGCTGAGTTCTGAGAATATGGCGACAGTCTGATCAGTCAGTAAATACTTGTACACAAAGGAAGAGGAAACCACATGTGAACAAATTCATATGAAACAGTTAATACCCTAGTTAATACCCTCATAACTATCCATTACAGTTACAGCCTGCTCCAACTTCCACTTGCCATACTAGCTGTAGTTAGTCCTCTGCAATGAAGTTTGACCTCCAAATTAAGTGGTTTAGCAGCTGGAAATGTGTCTTCAGCCCGAAGCCTCATGCTAGATTACAATGTTAATATTTGCAATTTTAATCATTAGTTAAATGAAATGCTTTTGTATTGCACTTTTCTAGTCTCACTGGTCACTCAAAGGGCCTGATCTACTAAGATCCCAAATAAAGAGTGCTAAATTGCATGTGCAGATTGCACGTTCTGTTTCTGGGCATTTTGCGGGTGATCTACTATAAATAATTGCGTAAATGATAACAAGTGCAAGAGCATTACTGATAGCAGAGTGACTGCAATCGCTAAACAAAATTTGATACCATGATATTGGAGGTGTTAGTGGAAAAGGCAAACAAACATGTTGTTGAGCTACAACAAAGAAATATTAATATAACTCAAGAAACAAAATATAGGAGAGAATTCGTGAGAAAGTTAATGCTATGGGTAACAAATGATGAAATTAAGAGAAGATGGCAGGACATAAGCAAAAGAAAAAGAAAAAATAGCTTATGATAAAACCTTGGCAAATAAAACAGGTGGGGGGATGTTGGAAGAGATGCCTGAACAATATTGAGCAGCAGGTGCATTTCACTTTCTGCCATGAGCAGAAAAAACCTGTTCTCGCCGTCTTCTTCCTGTCATCTCCTCCTCACCACTATAACTGCAGCTATTTGTGTGCAACACTGTGGTGATTAGCACCTACATTTTAAACGTACTAAATATAGACGCAGTCACAACCACCACCATTTTTTTCAGGCTTTGTAAATCACATTCCTCAGTGCGCACCGTTAGTAGATCAGCTTGCATGGTTTTTTTTGCGGTGAGATCAAGATTGCACACGTTTTTACCAGGCAAACCTTTAGTAGATCAGGCCCAAAGTGTATTACACTACTAGTCACATTCATTCACTCCCAGAAGTCACTTTTCTTTCCAACATCATTCACACACAAAATCAGGAGCAATTTAGAGTGACCAAAAGACACTTCAGCATCAGAACTGGAGGGGATCAAACCACCAACCTTCTGATTAGTCGACCTTCTGAGCCACAGCCGCCCAGTTGTGTGGCAATCTTCCGGTGTGTAGTCATAATAGGATGCTGGGTTGTTATCATCTGTCTGACTGTCTGACTGCTTAACATGCTTGTGTTTCCTGCGCCATCAAAATTGGCCATGGTTCTATGGTCAACACATCCTAAAAATGCGTCACCTTACTGTTATAATTGATTGTCATAACTGTTTCAAGGTCAAACCAGTACTTTGTTTTATGTAATTATCTAATGAAATGTATTCGCTTCCAACCTTAGCAAAGACTTGTATATGTCAGTGTTATTCTTCATCTCAATGCAGCAACATCGTTTTTAGTATCTGTTTATTTAGCATGTCTTGTTTGCTGTTTGTTTCTGTTCTCCGCACCTCACCTTCATTTCTGTGTTCTTTGTCTCTTTTGGATTTCATTTCCTCATTGGTGAAAAGGTCTCTTGAAAGGTATGAAAAGAAGAAGTATCACCACCTTTGTCCTCCGAATCTCACTCTCTATTGCTTCTTTGCAGTGCATTTTCATTTGTTAGAGCCATTCTTGACTGTTTAAAAATCCGAGAGAATATTCTCTATCAAGAGAACTTCTAAGAACTAAGCATGTGTAATCCAATGAAAAAAAACTATTTCTCAATACAAGTGAACTCATCATTCACTTCTTGACACATGTTAATCTGCTTTGCTATGTGAGATAGTTTACCGGAAACTACAATCTTGAAGCATCTCATAGGTTGTGGTGTGTGGAGAAATGCCCCTCTGACTTACTTCTGGCACTCTTAAAGAATATCCTTCTATCTGACAGCTACTGTGTTGCTGTTGGTAGCTGGCGGCAATATCTTTCATAAAGCATGTCTCCTCCAAGAGATGGGACATAAACATAAAATACATGTTATATAAATGTTTATCCAAAGATGCTTACTATCGTTATAGGTTATTCTTGTAGTAACAATGTTGTCCAAGTGTTCATGTTTCTTATGGGTTTGGTTTCAATTTTTTCGATGCTATAAAAAATTTGTTGAGAGGTCATGATTGACAACTGAAGCTATCTTATGATTCCTTGGAGGGTGTATGGTGGGGCCTAACTACCTAAGCTCAGCACCCACTGCACCGACTCTGGCTCTGAATGATGTCAACAGTGCGTCCATATCTAAGATAATAACGTTTTGTGACATCATTAATCCCTACCCAGGTTTCATCATTAACTGCCTGTGTGGCTGTTACGTGGTGTCATCTACAATTGATAGTCTTGAAAAAAGGGCTACAATGAATCTAAACAGCTAAGAATCAGCCCTTCAAAATCATTATTTAGTTCAAAATACAACACAGGAACCATCACTGGCCTCATACTAACTGAATGACAAAACTTCTCAAGCATTTATCCACTTTATGTTAGCTTCTAACTTTGTTTCAGAGCCTCACATAATCACATGCTAGCATTTGTTTTTAAAGCTTTGAATGTTTCACTGCTTCTTGCTATACTCTAGCGTTTCTGTGCTTTGATAAAATGTATTCTGGATTCCAATTGTGCTGAATTTACTGGATCAAAAAATTGTGTTGGACCTTGATCATGCTGCATCTTCCTTGGTCCATTTGTATTCTTGATGATTACATATCTAGATCCTAAACTGTATTTAATGATGTGTGCGATTCCCTTTGTATTTTAGCATGGAGCATGATGATTCTCTGAAGCAACAGTACAGATACTGTCCTCCTGGAGCATCTGAATACATGATGTTTGATCCTTTTGAAATATAATACTCCACCGCAAGCAGAGAAGAGAAATATCTCAGTTCTGCCTTCTTCTAATGCATTTGCCACTGTCATGCTGCTGGCTTAATATGAGACCAAAAAAAGCATCTGCTAGTCTAGAGCTCTTTCTTCCTGTGCATGATGTTCTCCCTGAAATCAGAGTGAATGGACATGCAGCCATACTCTGAACTGAAATCAACCGCAACTCCAGGAATTGCAGTGGACTTTTCAGGCTTATATTTCATGAAAGAATATGGCCAGCATTTAGCATGTGTATGCAAATGTCTTGTTTGAATTTTTGAGGACAGTATTTATCTCTTCATTACCAAAGAATACTGGTTAACTTAATTGCTTTGCCAATCGGGTTTTGGAAGGAATGTAATTCCTACATCGATTGATTCTGCTGACATAAATTTTTGGACATTGGAGTCTAAAGTTCATGTCGAGTCAGAAAACAAATGAAGCACTTTATGCTGACAGTGATTGTTTTGCAGATTTTTTGAGTGCAATCATTTTGTATTTACAGTGAATGGTTTGAAGGTACATTCACGGATGTTTTCAAAACAACGTACTTTCAGGTGGCAATATGTTTCCTTCAAACATATTAATGCAAGCTGTACAAATGTTTTTAGGAGTCAGGTTTGTTTTAAAACCCCGAATTGAATACTGTTTAGACTTTTGCTGTATATCTACAAGCAGCTTTGGTACACAATGCGAGTGCAGCTACGTTTTCAAAGGATTGACTTAGATTTTCTTTGAGTATTTTGAGTACTCACATTGCATATGTAAATTGATAGAATATAAATTATTTCTTTGTCCATTTTGGTCATGACGTGATTCCATTCAAGCATGACATGTAAGACATGTAAGAATCTCCCCTTAACCGAGCATAATACTTAAATAGAACAATAGCCCAGATCAGCACACCCTGCCCAAAACAAATTTTACCCATACAATTTGATAACTAAGTTTGATCTAATTTCTTTATCTTCAACTTCCGTAACTTTCATTTCCCCTTTAAACCTAATTTGATAACTAAGTTTGATCTAATTTCTTTATCTTCAACTTCCGTAACCTTTAATTTCCCCTTTAAACCTATGCCAATGGCAAGGTCGCAAACTCCTGCTGCCACTGTAAAAACACCCTGCTCACATTTTAACCTCAAACTCTCTTCTCCTCATTTCCCTTTGCAGCAGCGATGAGGACAACAAGCCTCTGCAGGGCAGCCAGACTTCGCTGGATGGCAATGTGAAGGAAAGCGACGACAGCCTCGTGGACTATGGTGAAGGTGGCGATGGTCAGTTCAACGAGGATGGCTCTTTTATTGGCCAGTACACAGTGAAGAAGGACAAGGATGAGACGGAGGGCAACGAGAGCTCAGAGGCCACTTCACCTGTCAATGCCATCTACTCCCTGGCATAACCTTCCGGCAGCACATAGGGGACTAAGCTCCCCAAACATCCACCCAGTGCTTTTATGGTTTTACGACAGCACCATACACCCCATACAAACACACAGACACACACAACAACATATTACTATATGAAACACTAATAACACAGACGAAAGGCAGCAGGGCCTGTCTGGAGACTGTGTAGACTTTCCTCTGATGATAACAACAAGGAATACGGGAGTGCAACTAGACCACAAGCCTTTACTTTATGTTTCCAGCTCTAAAATATGGCCCGTCTGAGGTGATGTTTGGACAAAGTGGACAGTGCTTGTTTTACTCTGTGCTCTGCCTGCCCTTTACCCACACAGACTTGAAGTGTGCCTTCTGGGCAGCTTCCAGTATTTGGAGGCATCTCCAAGTATTATTTAGAGATATTTCCTTTGTTTGTTCCTGCTCTGAAAATGTTCAGTGTCACTGCTCTCCTTCCTGATGCGCCCCTCATACTTAAGTGTAGCATCCCAGTAAAGTTCACACAGTGGTTACACACAAACCCACACACGCACACTTGCCCCGTGTTTCAACATATCAGCTTCGAACCATCAAACTCAACAGGATGCTGGCAGATATGTTTATCATATTGATATTTAAGCAATGAAAGATTTTAGTTTTTCCACAGCTGGTAGATGAGTCATTAAATCTTAATGAATGCTGTATACAGTTCTGGCACACATTTTAGTGCCCCGCAAAACTATGCACTGTCACTTCCACAATACCTTAATGGTTTTAATCTGGTCAGTAAACAGTAAATTTAAGTTCATTTTTACCATATACAGTCCAAACTCCCATGCTTTGTATTAACTTTGCCTTGTATCATGTGGTAGACTTTTTTTTTACCTTTAATTCAATCGATCAAAATGGCTACCATAACAAAAGCCATTTCACCACAAACAGCAAACTTTGCTATAGTGTGTTTTCAATGAACCATTTAAATAATATTTTGGAGCACTGTAGAAAGGCAACTGGATAACAACTCAGTGAATTTCCTAGTCAGCATGCAGGCTAATGTTGCATTCATGTCAAATGGGATAGTTTAAATGGTGACTGTAAAGCTCCAACTATTACCAGTAATATTCGGTTATTCTGTATTACAATATTCTGTTGCTTTTTTGTCAGTTTCTCATTTGTTAACCATAAGAATATGTAAGTATAATAAGTACATTTTAGAATCCAACATTGTTGGATTGCATTGCTCATTGCAATGACTAATTGTGGTTGGTTAAAACATATCAAAACACCAAATTTCCTAAATCCTTATGTTTCCAGGTTGGGGGCTGATATACATTCTCTCCTGTGTGACATGAGTACACAAATTGAAAAGGATTTAACCTAACTTGTAGGCCAACTGTATGCCCCAACTTATTTGAGTTCTTTCTGATATTTTCCTCCAGACCTCCATTTTCAATTCATGACATTGTGTCAATCACACTGCCTCTAAAGGTTTTTGTGTTAAGAATGTACAGAATGGTCAGCACCTTTTCCATTTCCAGAATTTATGTTTATAAATTTGACCAATTTGTTATGCATAGACAAAATGAATACAGCAGTGGGGTCATGTAGGATACGTTTAAAACTACAGTATTTACAGCATGAAGATATATCAATTAAATTTACAACCCACTTTGAAATGAAAGAAGCTGAGATTTTAGTTTTTGCAGAGAAAGACAAAAAAGAGAAAACTGTTAAATTAACAGAATATGTTTAGAAGTAGTTGGCATGCTCGGTACCTCACTTGTCCTACTACCATATAAGTCATCTAGTCATTGTCTTTGCAGACTTATGGACCGCCATTCAATGATCTACTCATGTTTCTTTAGTTAATACTAATCATTCAGTGAGTGCTCATTGGTTTTACCACAGAGTTTTGCCGCTCTTACTGTAGTTACTTGCTGGTCAAGAGGGCTATTAGACCCTCCAATGCTAAATCACATGGAAATTAAATGCATTTTAAATATTTATTTTATATTTCTATTTATGACATTATGTGGATATTATTAATATATTAGTTCTTTATTTAATAATTGTTATAATCACTCATGACAGACTTATTCTTGTTTTCACACACCAGAAATAGCCAAAGTAAAGATGTCTTCAGAATCTGTCATTGCTTATCATGAGAGGCATTGAACTAAACACTATGAATAAGATATTTTTGTAGCAGCTGGCTTTTCTGCTGTAAACAAAACCAGAAAAAGAAAATACTGTACCTGTCATCATGTTATCTGTCAGTTGTGCTGCTTTTCTTGTACTACTGTTATTCTGTGTTGTTTTTCTGATTTATGTAACATACCATTTCTACCACACAGAAAATGTATATTGTTGCTTATTATTTATTGGGCATATATTTTGTACACGTTGGTCTCTTATCTTTGTAAATATTTCATGGTCAATTTCCCCTGAAAAATGCTTTATTTGAAAAGAAGATTCAAAAATTTGCATCCACCAAGCAAATGCAACCGGTGCATCTCTAGTGTGTCATGTACCTGTGTTATGTAGCTTTGACTAGCATTTGCACTCAACAAGAACCACCCTACACTCCAATATTTCCCTTTGCTTTGACATTGTATTATATAGAACTGACTGTGACAAGTCAGTCACTTGCTTAATGATGGTCTGAATTCTATATTGTGAAAGAGGAATATGTAAGATTCTCTATGATATAAATATGTTCTTCAATATCCCATTTGTAGCATTTGTCGCATAAAAATTGCTAGTAGGCCTAAAAAACATGCATTCTCTGATGTATTGGAACAAACTCAGTCCTTCACATTATTCTTTCTGAGACTGTCTACTCCTTCTTTCCGAATGCCTTTTTCCCAACATTGTTGCATAGCTGTGTCCCATTTCAGAGGCCTTCCTCAGAGGAACAAAGCTTGAGCCTTTTCCTCCGCAGTTGAGTCTGTCAATACTCACCTAGTCAAAAAGATGAGATTATTCTTTCCATGTCCCTGAGGGTCTATGTGACATTTAGTCCACAAGAATCTGTGTGAAGCATAAACTTTACTCACACCATACGCTAAACCCATGAGAATATGTCCATCTATTCAAGTGTCTAGTATAATGTAAACATATGGTTGATACATGTCCGCCATGCTGCCTGTTTCCTTATGTCCAGGTTTAGTAATTCAATTATGTTACATATTTATAGCACTTTAGCGACTGTGGAGAGAAAAAAACTTCCTCAGTAACTAAAAGAAACCTCTAGCAGAAACAGACTCAACGTGGGTGGCCATCTGCCTCGACCTATCATGCTGCAGCTCGGATTGTTGTCAACTTGTAACACTTCCAAGATTACCATGTGGAAGTTTTCCCTAAAATAATGTAACCTTTCACTGCAGGAGCTTAAAAATCCATTATCTGGTGCCTCCCATGAGTCTTTGGTTCAAGATATCAACTAGTGCTTCCAATTGGTCAGTAGCTTTAGTCATTTACACCACCATGCTCTTAATCTTTTAATCAGTTTGGTTCATATTTCTCGCTGTGGTATCTGGCCCTCAGTATCCCCATTCCTACAACATGCCAGATGTCGTTATAGTTATTGTGTTATGATAACACATGTGTCCAATCATAATCAACAGCACTGCTGCCAACCCCTGAAAGAAACTGAAAGTCTCCCCGCCTGCATAAAGTGTCGTCCCACAAGCTCAAATTGGTGGAGAACAGTGAGACCAAAAGCAGAACCTATGAAAATGGCAACCTGTTATCTTTGTTATGCTTTGTTTCAATGCAAGTTAGAAGTGATAAATATCAGTGGACAACAAATTCAAGAGCCAAGTCAAGTTTATTTTCAAGTTGACTTTACCTGAACGAACAGTTTAACTGTGACTTAACATCTCATTCAATTTTCCACACTCAGGAAGAAGGAGGCTGCCATTTTTTGCCTATTTGGAAATCTGAACATTAGGAAAGACTTAATGGATCCACTATGATATTGTCCAGATTACAGGCAACCATTTTGAAAACAGCTCTGGTCTAGTAGTTCTCACCTCTTCCACAACAAAAAGATGTCTAATTCTACACATGTGTCACAGTGGGGAAATGTCAACTGAAGCAAAGTGAACTTCACATATTTACTGATACACAGTGCTTTTTCTGTCATTTTGTTTGTGTGTGAAAATTGATTTGAGGTGCATACAGAGTCAATCGTCTATTTACTGCTTTGTCTCAGCTCACCTTTTATGTGGGTTTTTTATTTGAAAAAGCTACAAAGTCTTGAATTTCCCTTATGCACATAAGATAGTCGCAACTGGATTTTGTAAAATGGTTGATCACATGCGGTATGGCTTTTTGTAATTTCTCACATTAGCATCTCAGAGCAGCAACGTCTTGCTTCCTCATGCTGATGGCTTTTGTTAGGTACATCTACTCAACAGAATATTGCATTAATATATTCACCATGTATGCGTGTATGATGAGATGTTGCAACTTCTGCTAGCGACGCCTTCTTTATAGTAAAGCTATCTCCTTTTCTCTACCTCCCGACTGCTTGTCTCTTTGTTCATCTCTTAGCTTTTAATATTTTTCCTAAAGCATGTGCACCATTGTTTTGTTGCACAATTTAGGTTACCAACTTCCACCAGCAGATGTTAGCAGGGGTCAGTGGCCATTAGCAGATGTTAGGTACGTAACTTAAGTTCTGCACCTTAGCGTCATCAAGTGTTCAGGCCTTGTAATCAATTATACAGGCTGAACTTAAAGGGGACATATTATGAAAATTCCACTTTTGTAATGCTTCTACAATGCTTCTACAGTGCTTCTTGTTGAGGGTTAAGGACAGAGGATGTCACACCATGTTAAAGCCCTATGAGACGAATTGTTATTTGTGAATGTGGGCTATACAAATAAAATTTGATTGATTGATGTCCGTGCTAAGCTCAGAGCACGGTCTTCTGCCTTCAACTCCGGTGACCCGGAGGCTTTGAGGAAGTCCAGATGGGACCTACGGAGGGCCATCAGAGATGGAAAAAGAGACTACAGGGACAAGCTGGAATCCAACTACCTCAGCTCTGACCCCCGACGCTTGTGGGGTGGCCTACGACACATCACAGGCTATAAAGGGAGAAATAGCAGTGATGATCAGCCCGCCGCCTCTCTACCTGATGACCTCAACACTTTCTACGCACGGTTTGAGGCAACCAACACCCTTCCATCCGCGAGACTGGCCGAGGACGAGACGACTGCACTCTGTCCCTGACCGTGGCTGATGTCAGACGAGAGCTTCAAAGAGTGAAGCCTCGAAAGTCATCTGGGTCCGATGGAGTTCCAGGCTGTGTCCTCATGGGGTGCACCGAACAGCTAGCGGAGGTATTCACCTCCATATTCAACCTCTCCCTACAACTATCAACAGTCCCCACCTGCCTCAAGCAGGCCACCATCATCCCCATACCTAAGAAACCATCCATCACCTGTTTAAATGACTACCGCCCTGTAGCACTGACCTCCACCATCATGAAGTGCTTCGAGCGGCTGGTCAAAACCCACATCTGCTCGACCCTTCCGTACACCCTTGACCCCTTCCAGTTTGCATACCGCCCAAACAGGTCTACGGATGATGCTATAACCTTGACAACACACACCACCCTCTCCCACCTGGAAAAGGCAAACACATATGTGAGGATGCTGTTTGTGGATCACAGCTCAGTGTTCAACGAGATTGTGCCTGCCAAGCTCGTCCCTAAGCTCAGGAGCCTGGGTCTTAAAACCCCCCTGTGTAACTGGATCTTGGACTTCCTGACGAGCAGACCCCAGGTGGTGAGAATGGGCAACCACACATCCTCCTCACTGACCCTGAGCACGGGGGCCCCTCAGGGCTGCTTGCTCATTCCCCTCCTGTACTCCCTGTACAAGCAGGACTGTGTGGCAACACACAGTTCCAACATCATCCTCAAATTTGCAGACGACACTACCATCCTGGGCCTCATCTCCAACAACGATGAGACCGCCTATAGAGATGAGGTAAGGGCCCTAGCAACATGGTGCCAATCCCAATCTCATTGACGGAGCTGTAGGGGAGAGAGTCTCCGACTTCAAATTCCTCGTTGTGTTCATCACGGATGACCTGACCTGGTCCAAACAAGCGGACTCGATGGTCAAAACTGCACAAAAGCGCCTTTACTTCCTGAGGAGACTCAAGAAGTTTGGCATTGTTGTGCAATAGGAGTAAACTTGACGTTAGCTAATTATTAATAATCATGAAATATGATTATTAAAATAATAAAAGGTTATCTATTAAAAATAATTAAAAATGATAAGGCCATAACTTATCGTAGAGGGGCACCACCCTGGTTTCCAGGGACCAACAAATCAAGCTGTAATTATCAGTCTCATAATGATAAATGTCAAATTAATAATGTCAATATTTTAATATTAACGATTACTTAATAAACAGTGAAGGCTTCTAAGTTCGAGCACAGGCAATCATAATCCAGCTGTATTCACACACTTATGCACAAATAATCACAGACTACAGATACTTTAATTACAAAATAATTTATTAAAAAGGGGAAATAAAGTTATAATGTTATTCAATGATTTATCATTTTAACAAGCTCCGATATTTCAAAGATAAACACAGCAGCAGCACTTATCACAATTCAGAAAATACATGTAAAACCTGTGGTCTACCTATGTATGTCTGTCTCTGTGTGTGTGTGTCTGTGTCAAAGTGTCTCTCTGTGTGTGTGTGTCTATGTGTGTGTATGTGAAATAAAGTTAGTGTTATTTAATGATTTATCATTTTAACAAACTCCCATATTTCAAAGATAACAACAGCAGCTTATCACAATTTAGAACACGCATGTAACCTCTGGTCCATCTATGTGTCTCTGTGTGTGTGTATCTGTCTGTGTCTATCAATGTGTGTGTGTGTGTGTGTGTGTGTGTGTGTGTGTGTGTGCGAGAGAGAGAGAAAAAGAAGGGGCGTGGCGATGACGCAGTCACGTAGTGACATCACATCTAAGATGGAGGCCGATCATGATTCGTGGAATCAAGGCCTAAAAACTCTCAAAATGGCGGATTGACTACAAAACAAGATGGCGGAGCCGTTATGAATTTAGAGCCAGAATAGGAGGAGAGAGGGAGAGAAGGCGTGGCAATAATAGACTCAAGATGGTGGTTTAACTTAACGTTATCCAAAATGGAGAAAATGTTAATGACCATGTGGTCGGAACTCACAATGGTGGTCGCCAGATGAATTACACAAAGGAAATTTCAGACAAAGAGAATTCTTATCTCTGCTTGGCTTTGGGGGCCGAATGGTTTCCAGATGTGTTCAGCCTCTCTGAATATAGATTTAACTATGTGACATGAACTGTATTATAAATACAGATCGGAAACGGGTGTATACTAGGTTTAGGAGAAGAGAGAGAGAGAGAGAGAGAGAGAGAGAGGGAAAACATGCAAGGAGAGTTCAAAGAAGCTCTTAAAACACGCCAGAGATAGATTAACAGTGATTTAACCACTCAGCCCCAAGCGGACGTTGTGGGCTGAGTTTCTGATCGGTAAACTCACTGCAGACTAACACAGACGTTAACAGCGTGGCTGGAGGCTTTCCTCGCGGCGCTCAAACACTAAACAAAACCCGGAAATGAACCGGAAGTAGCGGCTTGTAGTAGCCGGTTAAACAATGAGACTCAGCGGTCTCGCAACAAATACAATCAAATATTATACAATATGCTACGTATCTGCCCAGATAATCAAGTCTCTTACTGTACAACCCTCGCGATGTGCCTGCGCGTCTGCGCGAATGTGTCGGGGGCCAGTGAATCACGTGGTCTCTCTCACGAGCGGAGCTCCGGGCTCGGCCGCTGGACCGGAAAAGGAAGCGAATTCTTCTTGCTGCCTTGACGGAATGAAACTTCGCCTTTCTTCTGTAACAGCGGAGAACGTGCTGGTTTACAGGAACGGAGTGAATTGTCTCTTACTCCTCAGCGGGATGAACGTCGCGCTTCTGCAGGGAACGGCTTTGTGGAAGCCGTTTGTGGATCGTGAAAAAAAGAAAAAGTCTATGGAAGTGTCGGAGTCCGTCCAGCGGGGCACTTCCTGTTTCGGTCTTCAAGTTAAAACAGCAAAAAGTCCTATCAAGATAAAACTTCGACTAAAATAAAAGAAGAAAATGAAACGACTTCAAATAAAATGATATTAAACAAACGTCTAATCGCCTCCTTAGTTACTGAGTCGTGTAGTTAGGCCCCTGGAGGGTCTGGAGACGACTTGAGCAGGGTGAAAAGAGAGAGATTTCTGGGAGCACAGTTCTTTTGTAGCACCTGGGAGGTACCAGCCCCCCTGGAGAGGGGTCAGGGGTCAGTGTTGCCTTCGGCCAATTGAAAGGTCAGAAGTCAAGTCTCAGGGAGTGGCTTACAGTGGGGTCCTTCACAGGACCCAGGAAGTGATCTGCTGCCACATGGAGATAAGGGCTCCATGCTGGATTTTTAAATGTAAGGGGTCTCCTGAGGTTGGTCCCAAGTTTTACGACTCTTTGTTATAAGTCAGATCACTGGGAACTCAGTCCCAACACTGTCATTGAATCTCACGAACCAAGAAATCATTGTTTTAAAACAAACATATTTAATCATATAAACTAGTTAAGAACACACATTCATATTGTGCAAGGAACACACATTAACCTTAAAATGACGTGTAGGACATTATGAAAAATATATAAATTATGTAGAAATCTGTAGAAATAAGATATATAAACACAAATCTTTCGTGTCATTCAATGAGTTATTTTTTCTAGGGACATAAAACCTGTTAGTAGTTTATTTAAAACAGTGAATTATGAATATGTATACTATGAATATCTTTTGATAAATCCTAATAAATCTTTTGTTGAAAAGGTTGCAACTGAATCACTTCTCTCCTTTATGAATCCTCACGTCACGTACAATAGGACTGAATCTTAAATCTTTCACCACACTCAGATCAACTAAACGCTTTCTCTCCCGTGTGAATCCTCATAGGTCTATTTAGATGGCTCCTTTGGTTAAATCTTTTACCACACTCAGAGCAGATATACGGTTTCTCTCCTGTATGAATCCTCATATGTGTATTTAGATGGCCCCTATGGATAAATCTTGTATCACACTCAGAGCAACTAAAGGGTTTCTCTCCTGTATGAATCCTCATATGTGTATTTAGACTGCCCCTTTCATTAAATCTTTTACCACACTCAGAGCAACTAAACGCTTTCTCTCCTGTATGAATCCTCATATGTGTATTTAGACTGCTCCTTTGGTTAAATCTTTTACCACACTCAGAGCAACTAAACGGTTTCTCTCCTGTATGAATCCTCATATGTCTTTTTAGACCGTCCCTATGGTTAAATCTGTTAGCACACTCAGAGCAACTAAATGGTTTCTCTCCAGTATGAATCCTCATATGTGTATTTAGATTGCACCTATGGTTAAATCTTTTACCACACTCAGAGCAACTAAACGATTTTTTTTCTGTCTTACATCCCACATCACTTAGAGGCTGTTTGTTATTTCTTGTATTTAAACCAGTCTGAGTTTCCCTGGTCTCCATCCAATCATCCTCACTCTCTTCAGTCTCAGAAGAGTCTTCAGTCTTGTCCTCAGGACCTGGTTGTAAACGTCCATCAGGACCTGAGTTCCTGGCTGGTTCTGGTTCTCGACAGTCCGCTCTGTTCTCCTTCGTCTCACTCGGACGAAGCTTTGACAATTTAAGTTTCTCTTCATTTTCTTCACTCTTCACAACGACAGGAGTCAATGTGAACTTGATATCAGCCTCCTCCAGTCCTTGAAGCTGCTGACCATCCTGATTGGTCCACGGTTCCTCCTGTTCCTCTTTAATGTGGGGGGGCTCTGGATCCTCCTGGTCCACAAGGGGGCTCCACTGCTGCTCCTCAGGGGGAACCTCTTCTTTAATCACCATCAGTTGCTGGACGTCTGCAGGACACACTGAAACACAAATACACACGTTTATAATTTCAGAGTTTCCTGCAGTGTTTGAAAAACTTGTGTTGTGTCGTTAAATGTCGACTGTCGGTATTTTTGAACGATCGCATTCAGGAAGTAGAGATGTTGAGGTCGTTTACAGTTGGTGTTACGACGCAGCTCGTAAAGGAAGCAGCATAAAACAAAAGGTTTCTGGTAAAAAAAACGTTTTTCATTCACAGCAGCAGGTTTTCTGCACAGACTCGTTCACAACAGCATCAAATCCTCCTCACTATTCAGGTGAGAGGTGGAGCAGCCGGGTGCAGCAGACAGAGACAGGAAGTGGAGTATTAGCTCCGCTGCTCGAGCTGATGCTAGCTTAGGTGAGCAAATGAGAGGTCCCTGCTCGATTATGAAAAGAAATCGTAATCACGATTATTTTTGACAATATTGAAATCACGATTATTAAAAAGATTACTTTTGATTTTGAAAACATGATGCATTTATTCAGTATTTCGCTCCAAAAAAACACTTTGTAAATTAGAACTTTGAAATTTCCTATCATTATTAAATGTCCCCATCTGACCCTCCCACTACAAGCACACAAGCAGACAGACAGAGAGAGAGAGAAAGAGAGGTGGGGAGTGGCTATGAGAACCATCATCATTTACCCCCAAACACTTACATTGAACGTGTTACATACAACAACAAGCGGAGAATCGCGGACTGACCAGCGCAGAGAAATGCGGGTCCGTTGTGAACAGCCAGGCGGCTGCGTGTTTGAGAATGGCGCTGCGCGGCTGCTAAATAGTGTGGTGCTGCTCCGCTTTACTTTTTCTGTCCTTTTTGTCGATCAAACGGGTCTGCCCTCCCTCTGCCATTTTCCACTCGCACTGTTTATTAAATACCGCCGGTCACCTCACACAGAACTCTCCTCCTTCACTTTACAGCTGCTTGAGAGTGAGAGCCAGTCAGCAGGGCCACGTTGAATGCTTTGGGGGAAGGACTGAATTGCGCATGCAATTTCAGAAAATTGTTTCAACTCCATTATATTAGTTTGGAGATTATTTGACCCAGAAATTGAAATCACGATTAAAATTTGATTAATTGCACAGCCCTATGCTAAGGCTTTCTTTATTATGGTCAACAGGAGTATTAAAGTCACCAACAATAATAATTTTATCTGTCTTTAGGACTAGGTTTGAAAAAAACTCAGGGAATTAAGTTAAGAATTCAGTATAAGCCCCAGGAGCACGATAAACCACAGCAAATATGATTGGCTGTCTGTGTTTCTTGGATTGGTCTGGAATAGGGATGGGCATAATTAATCAACGATTGATTAATTGATCATTAAGAATTTCGTCGAGGAAATAATTTTTTTAATCGATAAATTCGGTAATTACACATTTGTCCACGGGGGGCAGTGTTTGAAAAAAACGCCACAGACCTACTCAGTTACCTGCGAGTTACCGTGTTACCATTTCCAAAGTAAACACGAAGAAGTCACGGCGAAGTTTAGCTTGGGACTATTTAGAATAAAAAAATGACTTGGTTCACTGCAAACACTGCGAAGCTGTGTTTAAGTACAACTCGGCCACGACTCAAACGATGTACCACTTGAAGAACGCACATCCGACCCTGGTTAATGGCGGCGCATGCTGCTCTCGGTCTCACTCTCAACCTAGCATCAACTCGGTGTTAGCACGGAGGAGCTGCGATGCACAACGATCAGAAAAAATGACTCAACAGGTGGAAAGTGAATGGAATAAGGTTCCCCAGGCTAGCCAAGTCAGCACGGAGCTACCTGTGTATCACGCATAGGCTGTATGGTATCACGGCGACGTCAGTCCTCTCAGAGCGAGTTGTTTCGGCGGCTGGACCGTCGGTCACCAGGCTGCGTTCGCGTCTGTCCCCAGAGCATGTTTACATGTCATCTTTCTCAACACAAGTCAGTAGGCTGGTGCTGAAGTCGTATGTGAGTTACTAGTTATTTTTATGAAGCTTTCTCGACTCGGTGCCTTGTTTGACAGTTTTGAGTTACATGTGGCAAAACCTGTCAGACCTAAGTATTACATATTTGTGGTTAAGTTATTGTTTAACATGATTGTTTTTTATATTATTAGTGTTTAGTAGCACCGGCTTCTGGCTGTCGGCTCCGCTGCTTGAGATTACGGCAGCGCATATTTTGTTCATCTTGTAATAAAGATCTGAATGAGGAAACACGCTTTGTTTTTTTAATTTTCACTGCATTTTAATATAGCCTATAAATAGTGAATTTTTTAATATAAAAATATTAATGATTAATCGAAAATTCGTCATTAATTCTCCCGACGATCGATTAAGACAATTTAATCGAATGCCCATCCCTAGTCTGGAAGACTAAGAACAAGATTTTCAAATGAGTCGTAGCTGAGTTTAGGTTTAGGATTAATTGATAGACTGGAGTTAAAAATAGCAGCAACTCCACCTCCTCGTCCGAATTCTCTGGGAATGTGTGAATTTATATGACTGGGGGGAATAGATTCATTTAGACTGACATATTCATCAGGATGCAGCCACGTCTCAGTGAGGGACAATAAATCTATGTTGTAATCTGAGAGTAGTTCATTAACTAAAATAGCTTTTGATGACTGTGATCTAATGTTTAAAAGACCACATTTAAAAGTCTTAGTTTCCTGAGTTGTTGCAGAGGTTGTGTTAATTTCTATTAGATTATTGTGTGGAATTCTCGCTCTGTTAATGTTTGATTTAAATTCAACAGTGAACAGGCACAGTCTCTATGGCTGGGCTCTTCAATAGGCGGTGTGCTCGAAAAGTTCTTGAAAAAAAAAAAAAAAAAATCTTTTTTTTTCTTTTTCTAAATACTAAATTTTTTTTAAATTAACAATTTAGTAGCACTTAAATGGGACTTACTCATAGCACTTTGTAGTTTTGCTTTATTTTCAACCGGGCCGTGGGTCATTTGGTACCAGGCCGCCCAGAAAGAATAAACAACTTACATTATTTCCGTTTTATTTATAATCTGATTCTGAATGGTATTTTATTTTGAAAAATGACCCGATCCTCTCCCGTATGACTCATGCTTTATGCATGTAAAGACGCTTGTCTCGGTCACGTCACTTTTTCGCTGAACACAACTCCAGACGGTATTTGTCGGATCCCATTTGTCAACAAACCAGGTGAATCCAGCATGTCTGTGCAAGGAGAAGATCAGCTGCTGGAGATCGCATACATAAAAGTATGTTCCAGAAAACAACTCTACCAGTGTTCTGGATTAAAGTCACGGCAGAATACCCTGAGATCGCCACAAGAGCACTAAAAACTGTTGCCATTTCCGACATCATATCTGTGCGAAGCAGAGTTTTCTGCTGTGACGGCAACCAAAACGAAATTACGGAGTAGACTGGACATCAGCAACACACTTCGGGTGTTATTGTCACTTTTAGCCTTAGATGGGACTGCCTTGTTGCAGACAAACAGGCTCAGGGCTTCCACTGATTCAGCGTTGTGGTTAGTTATATTTTTCATGCACTTTATAGTTGTTTTGTATTTGTGATTGATTCATTGTTACTCACTGTTGTGTTGTTGGTGCAATGTTACGAGGACGCTGCTAATAAAGTTTCATAAGAATACACATCAGTTTCACATTTATTATTATTATATTTAGAAAATACCCCAGTTTTTATGCTAGTCGTATATCATTATATTTTGTCCTATTTATCTGCCACATCTAGTGACATCGGTTGAATTTTTTTTAATTATGGAATTAATTTGTTATTTTAAATAAATTGTTAATACGAAGCCTCAAATTAATTATTGCGTGGCCACGTATTAATAATTCGAACAAATCACAATATAATTATTAAACGAATTAACAAGATGACGCCTGTGCACGCCTTGCTGGTAAGCAACCTCTGTGCGCTTTGAAAAAAAATGAAATCTACCGATGTAACCAGAGGGCCTCCGTAGTGATGCTCCGTAGCCACACCTTGAAGGCCGGTCCGTGGGAATATTTTCTGACATCCAACCCGTCCGTAGCGCAAAAAAAGGTTCGGGACCGCTGCTCTAGAGTGCATCACTGTGACCGAGACGAAAATGTCTCTCTCCACCTTAAAAAAAAGAAGAAAAGTTGACTCTGAAAATAGGCAGTTCAAAAATGAATGGACAGAGAAATACGTATTTATTACTGTGGATAGTAGGAACCCGGTATGTTTATCTGCAATGAGTGCCTCGCCATGTGTAAAGAGTACAATTTGAGGAGGCATTTGAAGACGGCGCATGCTAACTTTGATGTCACTTTCCCACTGGGCTCTGCTGCTTGGAAGCAGAAGATATCGAGCTTCAAATCTTGTTATGAGCGAAGATGTCAAACTTTATTTCGGGCCTCTACGGATCAAGAGAGAGCAACGGTGGCATCGTTACGAGTGGCATGGATATTGGCTAAAAAGAAAAAGCAGTTTACAGACTCTGAGATAGTGAAGGAGTGTATGCTAGCATCAATTGAGGAGCTGGTAGCAGATGAGAAAACACGAAAAAGCGTGATCGATTCCATCAAGCAAGTTCCAATATCTGACTCGTCCAATATGAGGAGAGTGGAGCTTCTTGCATCGGACGTTTTCAAGACGCTGTTGGACAATCTGAGGAAGGCCGAAGTGATGTCTCTGGCCGTGGATGAGTCCACCAATAACACTGATGTTGCACAGCTGTGCCTATATGTGCGATTTTTTGATGGGGAATGTTTTCGTGAGGATCTGCTTGGACTAATTCCCATGGAGGGACATACTACCGGTGAGATTCTTTTCACCAAAATCGTTTCATTCTTTCAAGTGAACAACTTGGATTTGGCGCGCGTCAACATGTTGGTGACTGATGGTGCACCCTCGATGGCGGGCAGGGAGCAGGGACTAGCTGCAAGGATGGCAGCCGTGGCTCCGCAGATGAGACCACTTCATTGCCTCATCCACTAGAGCCTCCTGTGTGCTAAGCTCAGAGGTGAGTTGTAAGAGGCCATGGACTCTGTCATGGCCATCATAAATTTGATCCGGTCAACTTCCAGTTTACAGCACCGCCTTTTCTGCAAGCTATTAGCTTACTTTTTGTTTTCACATTTCGCCAACTAAAATATATAGGCTGCAGCTATATGTTTTAATTTATTTCAAAATAGGGTACTTCTTATTTCATACATTTCCCACAAATATGGGGATGACTCAAATAACCCTACATAGTTCTGCGTTTAATTTATTTCAATGTAGGCCTACACTTGCCTGTGTATTTTCTTCTCCTCTTCATAAGCATTTGGTGTTTCCCTTTGTTGTAACAGGTAAAAATAAATAAAATGTCAACAGTTTTCTTTATTGTTGTTCTATAATTTCATAAATGCAATAATCTACAGATTAGTATAGTATAACTTTATATAACATTTTATCAGCTTTGTTATCAAATATGTTTTGCGGCTCCAGACAAATTTTATTTGGGGGAAGAGGGGGCAAAATGGCTCTTTTGATAGTAAAGGTTGCCGACCCCTGCTATAGACCTATAGGAGGGACATCTAATGGACAACCTAAGTACTGCAAGCTAGACTAGTACGCAGTTGCAGACACAACACAGGGGGTCCCTGGACCTAAGAAGGGAAGATAAGGAGTTTAATGTGGCTATTAAATGTGACTAAAACTAGACTAAAATGTAATTTGTTTTCGTCGACTAAAACTAAGAAGGATAAAAATGACTAAAACTAGACTAAAACTAATATGCATTTTCGTCAAAAGACTAAGACTAAATCAAAAATAGCTGCTTAAATTAACACTGGTGTGAGGAGATAAGCTATGAGATGATCGAGAACACTTTCCCAGAGGAGTTTGCTTTGAGAGACCAGGACAAGTATCACTATGGTTACCAAGGAGGAGAGGTAACCTGGCCCACTCCTTCCATCCCCTCGTGTTTCACAGATGTTAATCAGGTTGATGTTTTGTTAAAATCGTCTTCTCTGGCTCTGTAGTCCTACCAGGATCTGGTTCAGCGACTGGAGCCGGTCATCATGGAGCTGGAGAGACAGGGCAACGTGCTGGTCGTCTGCCACCAGGCCGTGATGCGATGTTTGTTGGCGTACTTCCTGGATAAAAGTGCAGGTAGAAGAATGATCACTAAACACACACAGGACACACGGACACACAGATACTGACTTTGTGCTTTTTTTAATCATCCTAAAGAAGATCTGCCGTACATGAAGTGTTCGCTCCACACTGTGCTCAAACTCACACCTGTGGCATATGGTAGGTCCTTCCCCCCCCAGGACACATGACTTCACTCTATGACCCTTAGAGAATGAAAAGAAAAGAATGACACTCATTAACAGTCCCCTTAAATTCCATCAAGCTTCCCCAAATTGCACAAAGTCTTAGATATCAGTCGCCTAAACATGCCTGATCTTTTAATCCATGAATTATTAATATCAAATATTGAAAAACACCCTAATTCAAACTGTGTCATGGTTTTTGTATAATATTGCTTTGCAAACAAACGGACAGGGGTGGAAACATAACTTCCCTGGCAGAGGTTAAAACCAATAAAACACAAGAGAGGAAAGAAAAACTGAAAATCCTGATACGTCTCCTTTGAATTGGCTTCTGTTGTTGAACCTGTTAACACGAGTCAATGTGGAGAGGATGGTTACTCTGCTCGGCTGTGATCAGGAGTCCCCAGATCACAGGAAAGTTTTCTTTCTTGAATGTTTCTTGGCCGTCTGATGTTTGTCTTGCATGACCTTTGCTTCACCACTGGTCTGTTTCCAGCATGAATATGCAGAACAACATGTCTCTTGGTGAGAAACACTCCCGATGAGTTGAGCCTCTGCTGAATAAAATGTAATTAAAACTTTTTGTGGAGATGAGGTGGTTTAAGAGTAGTAATCACTTCACGAGCCTCTTCTATAAGACAATCATTTATATCAGCATCAATTTTTTTTATCTTAAATTTTAGATTTACACTATTTTCTAGAGGGACAATTCTTTTTAACTGAAATCCATTTGAGATCATTTAACTGCAATTGGAAATTAATATAAAATGTAAATTATTGATTTTAAACCCATAAAAATTGGGTATATTTGATGTGTATTTGATGTGTATGTGTTGGCCTTGCCTTGTGGGTACAGTGCTTCAGCCCATCTCCACATCTCTCTCTCTCTCTCCTTCCAACTTTAGCCAACGTTTCTATTTCTTTCCCATAATTCAACCCATTGTTCATGTCATGTTATCTGAATATACGTTATCACAGTGTTTCATGTTTTTTCATGGTTTTCCAGCACTTTGGTTTCTCCAACCTTCCATCACCTTTGCACTCAGAAAGCTGCTGCCGATATGTTTCATCTCAGCAATGTTATCAAGAACGACTATCGCACCCTGATTCTTTGGAAGCTTAATAAATGGCTGCGACAGTAAAAGGCAGCTTCTTTAAAAGCATTTGATTATCACATTTGTTAGACACCTAGATATGTTTTAAAGAGGTAAAATGATAGACAAGTAGCTATACTTTGCTGTGCACATATATAATGTATTAGTTATTATAAGATGGTTATTTAAGAGTGTCTCAGTATTGTAAGTGAAGCAATCACATGTAGGATCAAAAAAGTGATTAACTATTAATAACTTATTAGACAATGTTCTAATGAACAGTCTCCAGTGCTGCGGCCGTTTAAAAGCACGCCACATAAATTACACAATTTTCCAAATAGGAACTTAAAACTCCTGGGGCGCTATTAGTTTCCTCTAATAGTATTTTCTGCTGTGAGGCATTAATCTGTGAGTGTGAGTGACGTTTCCTCTCTCTTCAAGGAGTCCCTGTGCGAAGGAATCAACTTTGACAGCTCCGAGGAAACTAGTGGCTGTGTCCGCTTCTGAGTGAAGATGAAAAGTCTTGTTCTTCACGGCGCAAAGCGAAGTTTGGATTCGATCATGACTCTGAAGATGGATAGAAGGATTTTTGAACGACATATTTTTGGAAATCGTGGTCAGAGGAGGATGAAGTCAAAGAAGAGCTTGTGTTTTAAAACCAGGCAACTTGGACACAGGGTCATTTTTGTTTCTTTATATCTGCAGTTTCTGTCTTTGTCTTTATTCTGCATGCTGAGGCTTTGACCTTGAGGCCTTATCATTAGTATCATAAACTCTTCTGCATGTGCACTACAATAAATATATCAACAAAACAACACAACACAGTGTTTTACACAACTGCCAACTAATCCTTATTGTACTGTAAATAATACAAAGCCTTACTGATCATTTCATACACTGAGTATCAGCTCCTCTATTCTTCTCAATACAAGCACATTATTACGATAAAAATAAGTTTCTGCATTTGCAAACAGATCATTTTATAAAGTACATGCTGTAAAAACTTTTTATAAAATAAATCCGCTCGACTTATAGACAGACATTTGCACTTGTGATTCTTATCTGAAGCCATCGTGTGTTGTCTCATCTTATAGATTTGAGAGATTTTCCTGAACAGGGTTCTGAAGGAAGATTCAAATGCTGTATAAAGATTTATCCCTCTTGTTATAGAAGCATTGTTAGAAAATACTTCACAGTACTTGACATATTGTCCAGGCTGTAGGTAAAAGATTGCAAACGTTTATTTTCTTCTTAACTTTTCCTCAACATCAGCCTTTTTAGATAGATAGATAGATAGAATCCTTTATTAGTCCCACAGTGGGGAAATTTGAGGGTTTTACATCAGCAGCGCAGGCACAGTGCAACAAGAACAAACGAAAGAGCAAAACAACAAAGTAAGAAACAAAAAACAACAATGAGCAAAAAGAAAAAGTAAACAGTCAAATAAGCAAATAAATAGTAAGTAGTAGAACAACTGACCAATACAATTAAATAATTAGATAATTAAATTAAATAATTAAATAAATTAAATTGCAAATATTGTGTTGTGTGTTAATGGGGTCACAGCTGGTTATACAGTCTGACAGCAGCGGGAAGGAAGGACCTGCGATACCTCTCCCTCACACACCGGGGGTGAATCAGCCGGTGGCTGAAGGAGCTGTTTAGGGCTGCCAGGGTGTCCCGCATGGGGTGGGAGGAGTTGGCCATCAGGGAGGATAGCTTAGCAACTATCCTCCTGTCTCCTACCACCTCCACCGTATCCAGTGGACACCCCAGCACACTGCTGGCCTTTCTGATGAGTTTATTAAGTCTCTTCCCGTCTGCTGTCGAGATGCTGCTGCCCCAGCAGACCACTCCAAAGAAGATGGCTGATGCCACCACTGAGTCGAAGAAGGTCTTCAGGAGTGCTCCCTGCACCCCAAAAGACCTCAGACTCCTCAGCAGATAGAGTCTGCTCTGTCCCTTCTTGTAGATAGCCTGTGTGTGATCAGTCCAGTCCAGTTTATTGTTTAGGTGAAGACCCAGGTATTTATATGATCTCACAATGTCAATGTCCGTTCCCTGAATGTTCACTGGTGTCGGAGGAGAGTGTTTACTCCGGCGGAAGTCCACCACCAGCTCCTTGGTTTTTCCAGAGTTGATCTGGAGGAAGTTCCGCTGGCACCATGTAATGAAGTCCTGGTTCAGTTCTCTGTATTCCCTGTCATCACCGGCGGAAATGAGGCCGACGATTGCAGAGTCATCAGAGAATTTTTGCAGGTAGCAGTTTGTAGAGTTGTATGAGAAGTCCGATGTGTAGATGGTGAAGAGGACTGGAGCTAGTACGGTTCCTTGTGGGGCCCCTGTGCTGCAGGACACCAGGTCAGACTCACACCCCCGTATACGCACATACTGTGGACGGTTGGTGAGGTAGTCCAGGATCCATGCTGTGAGGTGGTGGTCCACTCCGGTCTGCTCCAGCTTGTCCCTCAGAAGTAGAGGCTGGATGCTGTTGAAGGCACTGGAAAAATCAAAGAACATGATCCTCACAGTGCTTCCAGCCTTTTCCAGGTGAGAAAGGCTTCTGTGTAGCAGGTAGATGACAGTGTCGTCCACCCCGATGCCAGACTGGTAGGCGAACTGGAGCGGGTCCAAAGATGAGCTCACCAGGGGGCGTAGGTGTACAAGGACCAGCCTCTCTAGCGTCTTCATCAGGTGGGATGTTAACGCCACCGGTCTGAAGCTGCTGAAGTCTTTGGGTCGCGGGGTCTTTGGGACTGGTATCAAGCAGGACGTTTTCCACAGCTGTGGTACCCTCCCCAGACTCAAGCTCAGATTGAAGACGTGCCTCACTATCCCACACAGCTGGGCTGCGCTGGACCTGAGGAGCCTTGAGCTGATCCCGTCTGGACCCGTGGCCTTCCTCACCTTCATCCTGCTCAGCTCATTCCTCACCTGGGCAGTTGTGAAGGACACGATGGGGGACGGGGGCTGGGTGCTGTGGGTTGTTAGGTTGGGGGGCGGGGGAGAGGGGGGGGGAGGCAGTCCACAGGGGGTTGCAGCAGCAGAGAGGACTGGATGGGGGGAGGGGTGGGTGGCTTATCGAATCTGTTAAAAAACAGGTTCAGGTCATTCACCCACTTCTGGTCCCCCATAGGCTGTTGGTTGGGCCCCTTGAAACCAGACATGGTCTTCAGGCCCTTCCAGACCCCACTGATGTTTTTCTGCTGCAGCTGCTCCTCCATCTTCCTCCTGTAGACTTTCTTCCCGTCCCTTATCTTCCTCCTCAGCTCCCTCTGCACAGTCTTCAGCTCGTCTCTGTTACCTGACCTAAAGACCCTCTTCTTGTCCTTGAGGAGGGCCTTTATTTCAGGGGTGATCCATGGTTTGCTGTTGGAGAAACACCGTACAGTCCTGGTGGGGACGGTGTTCTCCGTACAGAAGTTGATATAGTCCGTTATGCAGGTAGTGAGACTGTCGATGTCCTCCCCATGGTCATCACTGAATACTTCCCACACAGTCGAATCAAAGCAGTCCTTCAGAGCCTCCTCGGCTTCCTCGGACCATCTCTGTACTGTGCAGGTCACAGCTGGCTGCCTTTGCACAAGAGGTTTGTACACAGGAAGGAGGTGCACCAGGTTGTGGTCAGATCTTCCCAGGGGAGGAAGAGGTGATGAAGAGTATGCCTCCTTGGTGTTGGCATATAAGAGGTCCAGTGTCTTATTGTCTCTGGTGTGGCAGGTGACATACTGGGTGAATGTGGGTAGAGTGGAGGACGGAGAGGCATGATTAAAGTCACCAGAGAGAAGGAGGAGTGCATTGGGGTGCTGGGTCAGCAGCCTGCTTGTCGCCGAGTGGATGACGTCACAGGCCGCCTCCGCATTAGCAGAGGGGGGAACATACACAGCCATCACAATAACATGAGAGAATTCCCGTGGTAAGTAACTTGGCCTCATGCTAATGGCTAACAACTCAATGTCCTTGGTGCAGGTCTGCTCCTTAACAGTGATGTGTCCAGGGTTACACCATCTCTCATTTACAAACACTGCAAGACCCCCCCCTTTCCTCTTACCGCTCTCCGTTGTCCTGTCCGCCCGTATGATGTGGAACCCGTCCAGTGTAGCATGCGTGTCCAGAGTTAGCTCCGTTAGCCATGTCTCCGTAAACAGCATGAGGCTACACTCACGGTAGTCCGATTGATGGCGAGTCAGCGCTGATAATTCATCCATCTTGTTGGGGAGAGACCGTACGTTTCCCATGATAATGGAGGGGAGAACTGGTTTAAAACGTCTCCTCCTGGCGCAACGTTTTGCTCCCGCTCGGCATCCACGTCTCTTCCTCCCAAAGTGTCACGGAATGGAGAGTTTGAATGCAGAAGCTAAATGACTCAGCGGGTTGAATAGCAAATAAGAAAAAGGGAAAGTAATTCATTCATTCAGTTGCTTTTTATTTCTCCTATTAAGATTCATTATCAAATGGATTTTAAGATCCCCCCCCCATTAATAAACAAGATGAGGGGGAAGGGCAATACGCACTATAGGGCTGTGGAGTTAAGGCCGAATTATAGTCGTTTTTTACGCACACACGCACGCACGCACGCAGCTTCTACGGACTCGTTTTGGTTTATAGTTCCCCCAGAGTTGCGCGTGTTGCAACGCAATTCACCGCCAGACCACTAGGTGGAGTAATGTTTGTTGTTGAAGTCGGCTCTTCTTCGTGTGTGGCACACGTTTATTGACATCGCCACAGCGGCTCCTCAGAGCCTTTTTCTGGCGGACAAATCCGCCGGTCAGTGACGGGTTATACTAGTGGACATGGTTTCGGATCTTTTCTGCCAAGTGCTCTTCTATTTGGTCCATATTCGTTCTTCTAAATCTTCCGTGGCTTCCGCAGTTTCCGGGTTTGAAACCGGAAATGCGACTCCGGACGGGATGTAGTAAGCAGACCAATCACAAGCCTTGCGGGCCGCGTGAGGCTCGCGTCGCTTTGTCGTATAGTCAGAAAAATTGGCTGACGGTCGCAAGACGCAACACGCCCCCCGGAAGTACGCGAGGGGCGTGTCGCGTCGCTCGCGTGCGTGCGTCCGTCCGTAAAAAGCCTAGTATAAATCGGCCTTTAGACAGCTTATTGGCTTTCCGTTGACCAGGAGAACATATTAAAATAAGCATATATTTTTTTATTGATCCCAGAAAAAGAAAAATATTAAAATAAATAAGACAATCCAACCTGATGTGACCACTGATACGTAATCCTCAGTTAAACAGACACTGCTCAGTTGTTTTCATAGATGTCTTAAAAATAAGATATTTCATCATTATTATCATTCTCCTTGAGTTGCAACTACAAATTAAGGGAACAAATTGTTTCATCAACAATGACACTGGAAAAGGAACACTGTGCTGAGCTTTACTCTTCTTGAAGCTGTGCCTAACAAAGCACATCAGACGGCACCAGTGTTAATTTCGTTGACGATAACGATAACGAAAAATATTTGTTAACGCCCCTTTTCCCATGACTAAGACGAGACGAAGACGTAACGAAATGGATCTTTGAAAATAAAAACTATTCGAAAATGTTGGTGGTTGACTAAGTCACAACAATTTTTAAAAACATAATCGTATCAGGCCGTCATGAAGTACCCGGAGCGGCGAGTGTGTGTGTCTGTGTGTGTGTGCGTGTGTGTGTGTGTCTGCTGCCAGACAGCGCACCGGTCCCGAGGCTCCGCCCCCGCGCACTCGCTCAGAGAGACAGTGAGATCAGAGCTCGTTCATGTGAAGCAGGCCGCTCACTGACTCCCCGGCTGCTTCTTAACTATGGAAATAGTGAAAACACAGAGTTTCTCTGGTCTCAGCTGCTCTGAGATCAGCGCCGCAGCTTCTGGATCAGAGCAGAGGCTGCAGCTGGTTTCTACAGAGCTCCAGCTTCTGTGTCCGCCTCCAGTCTGATCTGCTTTCAATTTTTGTTTTCACATTTCGCCAACGCCAACTAAAATATATAGGCTGCAGCTATATGTTTTTATTTATTTCAAAATAGGGTACTTCTTATTTCATACATTTCCCACAAATATGGGGATGACTCAAATAACCCTACATAGTTCTGCGTTTAATTTATTTCAAAGTAGGCCGACACTTGCCTGTGTATTTTCTTCTCCTCTTCATAAGCATTTGGTGTTTCCCTTTGTTGTAACAGGTAAAAATAAATAAAATGTCAACAGTTTTCTTTATTGTTGTTCTATAATTTCATAAATGCAATAATCTACAGATTAGTATAGTATAACTTTTTATAAAATTTTATCAGCTTTGTTATCAAATATGTTTTGCGGCTCCAGACAAATTTTATTTGGGGGAAGAGGGGGCAAAATGGCTCTTTTGATAGTAAAGGTTGCCGACCCCTGCTATAGACCTATAGGAGGGACATCTAATGGACAACCTAAGTACTGCAAGCTAGACTAGTACGCAGTTGTAGACACAACACAGGGGGTCCCTGGACCTGAGAAGGGAAGATAAGGAGTTTAATGTGGCTATTAAATGTGACTAAAACTAGACTAAAATGTAATTTGTTTTCGTCGACTAAAACTAGACTAAAATGTAATTTGTTTTCGTCGTCTAAAACTAGACTAAAACTAAGAAGGATAAAAATGACTAAAACTAGACTAAAACTAATATGCATTTTCGTCAAAAGACTAAGACTAAATCAAAAATAGCTGCCAAAATTAACACTGGACGGCACCAAGTAAATACTTATTTCAAACTTTTGTGAACAAAAAATCAAATACGAGACCCCTGGAACTCGTTAACATTGACCGATCCATCATGACCAGAAAAACAAAAAAGTCTCAATTGCCCAGTTCCGACTTCAACTCAAACGTAAACAAACATGTCTGACTGTGAGAAGCTGATTAATTTGTCTCGTGAGGAGACAATTCAACTGTAGCCAGTGCAGCCTCCGTTCATACAGAAACAAAGAGGAGGAGGGTGACAACGCCATAATCCTTTTATAAGACTTTTATTCTTGGAAACACATTCAATACATAAAGGAGAACACATACTGTCATTGAATCTCACCAACCAAGAAACCATCGTTTTAAAACAAAGATATTTAATCATGTGAACTAGTTAAGAACACACATACAAACTGTGCAAGGAACACACTTTAACCTTAAAATTACATGAAGGGAAATTATGTAGAAATCTGTAGAAATAAGATAAATAAACACAAATCTTTTGTGCTATTCAATGAGTTATATTTTCTAGGGACATAAAACCGGTTAGTTGTTTATTTAAAGTAGTGAACTATGAATATGTTTACTATGAATATCTGCTGATAAATCATAATAAATCTTTTGTTGCAAAGGTTGCAACTAAATCACTTTCCTCCTTTATCAATCCTCACGTCTCGTACAATAGGACTGAATCTTAAATCTCATACCACAGTCAGATCAACTAAACCAGTGATGCCAGGGTTACGGCCCGCGGGCCGGACCCGGCCCGACTGTACATCACATCCGGCCCGAGGGTGATAAGGGGAGAATATAAATTTTAATTTAATTTTGATGGAATTTAAAAAAAAAAAAAAAATTAAAATTTTCGGTGGACTCCGTTAGTTGGTCTGATGCTGCTGCCCGCCTCAGCTGCAGCAGCGCCGGTAGTGCTGATCGAGATGTTGTCAAAGAAGAGGAAGGTCGACACTGAAGCTCGCATCTTTCAGGATAGATGGAGAGAAAATTATTTCTTTTGGGAAGTAGGAGGCAAACCCGTGTGTCTTATCTGTCGTCAACAAGTGGCTGTACTAAAGGAGTACAGCATCAAACGACACTACGAGACCCACGCCGAGAAATACGGCGAGTACACAGGGCAACTCCGGACTCAAAAGCTAAACGAGCTAGCATCATCGCTACAGAAACAGCAAGCCGTATTCTCCAAATGTCGAGATACACACAAAGGTTCGTTTTATTTTAATACATATTGTAACGAACTGATAGTTGAGTTCTGTTCTGTTTGACTGCTTGATATGTGGTTGTTATGAATGTTCCGCTAAGTACACCGTGTTGAATAAGTACTGAGATGTCCTGAGTGTCTGTGAATAGGTCGGGGTCGGACATGTGACAGTTCTTGACCAATGGCTGTGTGGGATGACAGGCTCTCATTGGCTGGTTCGTTGGCGTGTCAGGGGTGAATGAGGAAGTGGAGGGAGAAGACGAGTGTTGATAGATAGATAGATAGATAGATAGATAGATAGATAGATAGATAGATAGATAGATAGATAGATAGATAGATAGATAGATAGATAGATAGATAGATAGATAGATAGATAGATAGATAGATAGATAGATAGATTACTTTCCGAAGGGAAATTAAGTTGTCATAGCAGCCGGTACATTTGAATACAATAAAATACAAAAATACAATACAATAGAATAAAATAAAAAATATTGAGGTAGAAAGAATAAAAAACAGATGGTAATGTTATTGTTAGACAGTATATAAGAATAGTACAGTATATATAGTATATAATATAACATAATATATATTTATATATGATAGTAATTATACCAATATAAAAGCAGTATATAGTAATAATGGCAGCAACAGTATATATAATAATAATAGTAATAGTGATATAATAATAGTAATTATAACATGTACACATGTATAAATATGTGTATATAGACTTATGTATACAAAGAATATACAGAGAGTATGATATATTTTATAATTTCCACTGTGATATGGGGGGGAGGGAATAAAAGGGGCTGGGGTTGACTGATAGCCAGGCTAGTGCCATAAAGGCACATGGGTGTGTGGAAATATGGGTTGGTGACTGGTGATGACTGGCAAAGTTAATGTGCCTCATCTGTTATTGAGCCAATTTAGTTTTTAGATAGCTCATATTTGCCTATTTTTTCAAGAACCGTTTTGTTTTACTAATTCCTACTGGATATTCAATCACATGGTCTAATGTTGGACTACTTTATTCTGGCGCTTTCTTTCTGTGACTCGTTTAGGCCTACTTGGCCTGGCCTTCTTTTAATTGGCGTTATTTTGCATTGACTTGTTTTCATGTGCAAGCCTTCAATAAATATAATAAAAGTAATTAACAGTTTACACTTGTGTTATTTATAGGAAATGTGTTTTGTTGGCACCTAGTCTATTTTGTTGCATTTCTAATTTATAAATGTAGGCTACATGCATGGATAGGAAAATGTAACGTTTTTAGAGGGTAACTGTCTCCTGCTTTAGGCTATGTAATTTTAGGCCTCATTGTGAGGCTATTTTGGTGCCGATGCAATTTCTTATTGATGTGTAGGCCTTCATGAATAATTTCAAATAACCTACCTATCCATGTGTTGAGTCAGTGTTTGGCCTTTTCAGTCCGAAAGTGTAATCCGGCCCCCTGAGGTCTTGCTTGAAAAAATCTGGCCCCCTGTCCAATTTCACCCTGGCATCCCTGAACTAAACTGTTTCTCTCTAGTATGAATCCTCATATGTCTATTTAGAGTGCCCCTTTGGTTAAATATTTTACCACACTCAGAGCAACAAAACGGTTTCTCTCCAGTATGAATCCTAATATGTGTATTTAGACTGCCCCTTTCGCTAAATCTTTTACCACACTCAGAGCAACTAAACTGTTTCTCTCCTGTATGAATCCTCATATGTGTATTTAGATTGCCCCTTTCGCTAAATCTTTTACCACACTCAGAGCAACTAAACTGATTCTCTCCTGTATGAATCCTCATATGTCTATTTAGATTGTCCCTACGGTTAAATCTTTCACCACACTCAGAGCAACTAAACGGTTTCTCACCTGTATGAATCCTCATATGTGTATTTAGACGGGCCCTTTCGCAAAATCTTTTACCACACTCAGGGCAACTAAACTGATTCTCTCCTGTATGAATCCTCATATGTTTATTTAGACTTTGCCTATGGCTAAATCTTTTACCACACTCAGAGCAACTAAACTGTTTTTTTTCTGTCTCACATCTCATATCACTTAGAGGCTGTTTGTTGTTTCTTGTATTTAAACCAGTCTGAGTTTCCCTGGTCTCCAGCCAATCATCCTCACTCTCTTCAGTCTCAGAAGAGTCTTCAGTCTTGTCCTTAGGACCTTGTTGTAAACGTCCATCGGGACCTGAGTTCCTGGCTGGTTCTGGTCCTCCACAGTCCACTCTGTTCTCCTTCGTCCCACTCGGATGAAGCTTTGACGATTTAAGTTTCTCTTCATCTTCTTCACTCTTCACAGCGACAGGAGTCAATGTGAACTTGATATCAGCCTCCTCCAGTCCTTGAAGCTGCTGTCCATCCTGATTGGTCCACGGTTCCTCCTGTTCCTCTTTAATGTGGGGGGGATCTGGATCCTCCTGGTCCACAAGGGGGCTCCACTGCTGCTCCTCAGGGGGAACCTCTTCTTTAATCACCATCAGTTGCTGGACGTCTGCAGGACACACTGAAACACAAATACACATGTTTATAATTTTAAATGGAATCTGATAGTAATGTGCTGTAAGTTGTTTTATATATTTTAAAATTAAAAGGTTTGTGTGGAACAATTATGTCGCGCAAGCAAACTAAGATGTTGGTTTTAATGTAAATTATGTATTGGATCAATAATCTGCTTCAGTTCACCACCTCACGTCTGCGTCGCCACTTTCCCGTCTCCAAAACGTTCGTACGCATGGGTCAGAGTTTGCGTGGAAATACGCAAACTTTCCTGTCAGGTTTGTTTTTATAAATCCCAACGTTTGCATGAGAAGTGGCATAAGCACGTTTCAGGCCCCGTTTTGTGTGTACGCAACTTTAACTTAAGTGACCTCCGACATGAGAAGTCGGGAGTCGTTGCTGTCGACGTGAATTACGATTTCACTGTATTTACATTTAGTTTCGCCAGCAGCTTCAGTTTGGATTCGATGCCCCGGCTCTGGTCCCTGGGATGCAGCTGACTGTGGTCGCTGGAGAGTCTGTTTGAACCGTGAGCTGGTGGCTCTTTAATCGTGGGCTCTTTAGTGGAAGAAGAATTCGGATCATGCACTGTTCCCCCTCCGGACCGTCACCCAGCCGCCCTGGGCTCCCAGTGTTTCAGTTTAAGTGGCAGCCAGATCAACTGGCGAATTGTTTACCTTTTTCCGGATGTTGATGGTGGGTTGCAGTGCTGGTCGCAGATTTGTCATTTTCACAAAGCGCATGTGTGTGAAGTTCGGTGATCTACTGAAGGTCTCGCTGAAATAAAAATCCACTAGACTAAAACTAGACTAAAATGTAATTTGTTTTCGTCGACTAAAACTAGACTAAAATGTAATTTGTTTTCGTCGACTAAAACTAGACTAAAACTAAGAAGGATAAAAATGACTAAAACTAGACTAAAACTAATATGCATTTTCGTCAAAAGACTAAGACTAAATCAAAAATAGCTGCCAAAATTAACACTGGACGGCACCAAGTAAATACTTATTTCAAACTTTTGTGAACAAAAAATCAAATACGAGACCCCTGGAACTCGTTAACATTGACCGATCCATCATGACCAGAAAAACAAAAAAGTCTCAATTGCCCAGTTCCGACTTCAACTCAAACGTAAACAAACATGTCTGACTGTGAGAAGCTGATTAATTTGTCTCGTGAGGAGACAATTCAACTGTAGCCAGTGCAGCCTCCGTTCATACAGAAACAAAGAGGAGGAGGGTGACAACGCCATAATCCTTTTATAAGACTTTTATTCTTGGAAACACATTCAATACATAAAGGAGAACACATACTGTCATTGAATCTCACCAACCAAGAAACCATCGTTTTAAAACAAAGATATTTAATCATGTGAACTAGTTAAGAACACACATACAAACTGTGCAAGGAACACACTTTAACCTTAAAATTACATGAAGGGAAATTATGTAGAAATCTGTAGAAATAAGATAAATAAACACAAATCTTTTGTGCTATTCAATGAGTTATATTTTCTAGGGACATAAAACCGGTTAGTTGTTTATTTAAAGTAGTGAACTATGAATATGTTTACTATGAATATCTGCTGATAAATCATAATAAATCTTTTGTTGCAAAGGTTGCAACTAAATCACTTTCCTCCTTTATCAATCCTCACAAAAACCCTTCCCGAGTTCATGTGTCCGTGTCAGAATAACGTTGAGACTTCAAAATAAATTAAATGGTTAAAAAAAAAGAAAATAGTTGACCGGGATTCGAAACAGCGAGCCGAAGCACTAATAACTTAAGAAGCAGCTGATGACAACCGCTGATTAATGTCCTGGACGTCGGTCTCCTGCTACGTCATTACGGTAAGCGTGCTGCGTCACTTCCTGTTATTGCCCATGTGGTGTAGTCGCTATCTGAATTAGCTCCTCCGCTAAAACACAACTGTCTTTCTGTTCTACTACGGCTAAAATCATCGGTATATAGTTAAGCACCCTCACATACCAGCCCCTACACTCTGGTGCTTTGTGAGTCTGTGTTCTGTTTAAATCTCACCCTTGTAGTTTTAGCAGCGATGGCTTCTCTCTCTCTCTCTTGCTCCGAGTGTCTCATGTTTACTTACTCCTCCGCCTCCATTAACAGTAGTGCTACATGTAATAAACGCAGTGTGTTTGTAGCGATGGAGGCGAGGCTTAGCGACTTAGAAGCTCGGCTCCTCAGCTTAGAACCCCCCCCGTTAGCTGTAGTTAGCCAGCCCGTGCTAGCCGCAGCGAAGCCACGTAGCTCAGCCCGTAGTTTAGCTTCAGCTAGCAGTCCCTCGACCTGCCCCGGGCAGCCGGGAGCCCAGGGCGGCTGGGTGACAGTCCGGAGGGGGCATAGTGCTACCCTTAGAAAGCCCACGATTAAAGACCCACCAGCTCACGTTTCAAATAGATTTTCTCCACTCAGCGACGCACCCGCTGAGAAACAAACTCTGGTTACTGGCGACTCGGTTCTCAGAAACGTGAGGTTAGCAACACCAGCGACCATAGTCAATTGTATCCCGGGGGCCAGAGCCGGCGACATCAAATCCAAATTGAAGCTGCTGGCTAAAACTAATCGCAAATACAGTAAAATCGTAATTCACGTCGGCAGCAACGACTCCCGGCTTCGTATGTCGGAGATCACTAAAGTTAATGTTGAGTCTGTGTGTGCTTTTGCAAAAACGATGTTGGACACAGTAATTTTCTCTGGCCCTCTCCCTAACACAACAGGTGATGACATGTTTAGTCGCATGCTGTCTTTTAACCGCTGGCTGTCGAGGTGGTGTCCTGTAAATGGTGTGGGCTTTGTAGATAATTGGCAAACTTTTTGGAGTAAACCTGGTCTTGTTTGGAGAGACGGCGTTCATCCCACTTGGGATGGAGCAGCTCTCTTATCTAGGAATATTACCCAGTCTATTACATGACAGCCCAGAGTTGGGACCAGGAAGCAGAGCTGCAGTGCTAAACACTTCTCTGCGCTCCCTCTGGATCAGTCACCCAACCGCATAGAGACTGTCTCTGTCTACCGTCCGATTCAATTATTTAAATTAAACAATAACAGAGCGAGAACTCACAATAATCTTATACAAATTAACACAACCTCTCGAACAACACAGGAAACCAAGACTTTCAAATGTGGTCTTTTAAACATCAGATCACTGTCCTCAAAGGCTATTTTAGTTAATGAACTAGTCTCAGACTACAATATAGATTTATTGTCCCTTACTGAGACGTGGCTGCATCCTGATGAATATGTCAGTTTAAATGAATCTACTCCCCCCAGTCATATAAATTCACACGTTCCCAGGGAACTCGGGCGAGGAGGTGGAGTTGCTGCTATTTTTAACTCCAGTCTATCAATTAATCCTAAACCTAAACTCAGCTACAACTCATTTGAATGTCTTGTTCTTAATCTTCCACGTCAATCCAGGAAACACCAACAGCCAATCATATTTGCTGTAGTTTATCGTGCTCCTGGGGCTTATACTGAATTTCTAACAGAATTCCCTGAGTTTTTATCAAACCTAGTCCTAAAGACCGATAAAATTATTATTGTTGGTGACTTTAATATTCATGTTGACAATAATAAAGATAGCTTGAGCGTAGCATTTATTTCAATACTAGACTCAATTGGTTTTAGTCAGTCTGACATCAACCTACTCATTGTTGTAACCACACACTTGACCTTGTATTATCATACGGTGTCAAAATTGAACATTTAAAAGTACTTCCGCGCAATCCAGTACTATCAGACCATAATTTAATAACCTTCGATTTTTCATTACCTGAATATATGCCCCTAATAAAAAACGAATTTTCTAGATGTCTACCTGATAGTGCTATAGCTAAATTTAAGGAAATAATTCCGATTACATTTAAACCCGTATTATCCGTCGACATAAACAACAAATTCTTTAAAAATCCGAGCTCTATTGAGATTGACCACCTCGTAGATAGCTCTGCAGACTCGTTACGATTAACATTAGACTCAACAGCGCCTCTAAAAAAGAAATGTGTAAAACATAGTCAATTAGCTCCGTGGTATAATTCTAAGACACATGAGTTGAAACAATTATCAAGAAAATTAGAAAGGAAGTGGCGCTCCAGCAACAGTGTTGAAAATCTCCTAGACTGGAAGAGTAGTGTTAAAGAATATAAAAAGGCTCTCCACAAAGCAAGAGCTGCCTATTATTCAAAACTAATAGAAGAGAATAAAAACAACCCAAGGTTTCTCTTCAGCACTGTAGCCAGGCTGACAGAGAGTCACACATCCACCGAGCCCAGTATTCCTCGATCCCTAAATAGCAATATCTTTATGACCTTTTTTAATGATAAAATTCTAACCTCTTAGAAATAAAATCAACCATCTCCTGCCCTCAATTGGCACTAATACCCTCCCAACAACAGAGATCTCAGAAACGGCTGAGAATCCTTCCCATTACTTAGACAGCTTCTCTCTGATCACCCGTGATCAGTTTACCAAAATAATCTCAGGTTCTAAACCAACAACCTGTATCTTAGATCCGATTCCAACTAAATTACTTAAAGAAATTCTGCCCCTAATAGATAGTTTGTTACTTAACACAATAAATCTGTCATTATCATCAGGTTATGTACCACAGTCTTTTAAAATAGCTGTACTCAAAAAACCCACCCTAGACCCAGAGGTTTTAGCAAATTACAGGCCAATATCAAATCTCCCCTTCCTCTCTAAAATCTTAGAAAAAGTTGTAGCCAATCAGCTGTGTGAGTTTCTCCAGGAAAATAATATATATGAAGACTTTCAGTCTGGGTTTAGAACCAATCACAGCACAGAGACAGCCCTGGCAAAAGTCACTAATGACCTTGTAATAGCTTCAGATCAGGGACTTGTGTCTGTCCTCGTTCTGTTAGATCTCAGTGCAGCATTCGACACAATTGACCATCAAATTTTATTACAAAGACTAAAACAGTTAATTAACATTAAAGGAACGGCCCTAAACTGGTTTAAATCATATTTTTCTGATCGCTCCCAATTCGTACAAATTAATGATGAGTCATCTGTGCGCACCAAAGTTGACCATGGTGTTCCACAGGGGTCTGTGCTCGGCCCAATTTTATTCTCATTATATATGCTTCCACTAGGAAACATTATCAGGACACACTCGGTAAATTTTCACTGTTATGCGGATGACACCCAGTTATATTTGTCAATAAAACCTGATCAAAGTAATCAATTAACTAAACTTCGAGCATGTCTCAAGGACATAAAAACCTGGATGACCCGCAATTTTCTCTTATTAAACTCAGATAAAACTGAAGTTATAATACTCAGCCCTAAACACCTTAGAGAAACATTATCTAATGATATAGCTGCGCTAGATGACATTGCCCTTGCTTCCAATGAAACAGTCAGGAACTTGGGAGTGATCTTCGATCCTGATTTGTCCTTTAATAGTCACTTAAAACCAATTTCTAGGACTGCCTTTTTCCACTTGCGTAATATCTCAAAAATCAGACATGTCCTTTCGCAAAAAGATGCAGAAAAACTAGTCCACGCCTTTGTTACATTGAGACTGGACTACTGTAATTCACTATTATCAGGCTCCAGCAGTAAGTCGTTAAAGACTCTGCAGCTGGTCCAAAATCCTGACAAGAACTATGAAAAGAGAGCACATTTCTCCAGTATTAGCATCGCTACACTGGCAACCTGTTAAATCTAGAATAGAATTTAAAATTCTCCTCCTCACCTTCAAGGCCCTTAATGATATGGCACCTCTTTACCTTAAAGAGATGTTAGTTCCATATCAACCTACTAGAGCACTTGGATCCCAGAATTCAGGTTTTACTTGTCGTCCCTAAAGTCTCTAAAAGTAGAGTAGGAGCCAGAGCTTTTAGCCATCAAGCCCCACTGCTGTGGAATAATCTCTCACTTTCAGTTAGGGAAGCAGACACGCTCTGTTCGTTTAAAAGTAGACTCAAAACCTTCCTTTTTGATAAAGCTTATAGTTAGAGCTAATTAGTGGAATTTATGACACAAGACACACGGAGCTTCTCTTTCCTGCTTCTCCTTCCTTTTCTCCATCCCTAACACATCAAGGTAATTCTTATCTCATCAGTACATGTTACTAACTTGACCCCTTTCCCGGAGTTTCTGTGCCTTAACGCCCGCGGATGCAGGGCCACAGCTGTGGCCGCACCATGGATATGATTGTGGATTGCGCGTCAGAGGTCGCAATGGTGGATCCAGTTCGGTGGATTCTGTATCGTGCCTGCTGATCGTAGTGGTAATGGAGGATCCTTTGTCGCGGTGGCATCGGCTGATGGTGGACCACGACCGAGGCGGCAGCTGATAATGGATTCTAACTGGCGGCAGTGGACAATAACTGTGGACTATAGTGGATCCCATCCTGATGCTGGATCGTGGTCTTGCTGCTGACCAGAGACTATGATTGCAGCGGGACTGCTTCACATATAGTATTGAAAAAATGTTTACCCTCATCGATGCTGCTAAAAACTTTAATCCTGATGATGTTTTCCTACACTTGACATCTATTGCACTTCTGTCCGTCCTGGGAGAGGGATCCCTCACATGTGGCTCTCTCTGAGGTTTCTACATATTTTTACCTGTAAAAAAGGTTTTTAGTAGTTTTTCCTTACTCTTGTTGAGGGTTAAGGACAGAGGATGTCACACCATGTTAAAGCCCAATGAGACAAATTGTGATTTGTGAATATGGGCTATACAAATAAAACTTGATTGATTGATTGATTGAGATGCTTCCCCCACCAAGGCGAGGCTCCAGGCTGTCTGGAGAATGTGTGGATTCAGAGTAGAAACTGGTTGAACTGGTTTCAGCTTGGCCTTGTAGGCCTCAAGTATTTACAACCCATTGTTTGATGGTCAGCACTCAGGACTTCACCCCCCAACACTAACTACAGCTAACAGAGGTTCTAAGCTGCGGAGCCGAGCTTCTAGGTCGCTAAGCCTCTCGCCTCCATCGCTACCAACACACTGCATTTATTACATGTACCACTACTGTTAATGGAGGCGGAGGAGTCAGTAAACATGAGACACTTGGAGCAAGAGGGAGAGAGAGAAGCCATCACTGCTGTATCAGCCTGTTAGACTACGAGGCTGAGCTCACACAGAACACAGTTCAGTAAAGTTGGCAACACATTCACAGATTCGGACTTCCCGGATCAATACGTCTTAAGCGAAACGTTGTTAAAGCACAAACGCTGCATAATTCCCACCGTAGTAATGTGGACAACAGGCTACAGGTGAGTTTTTATCAATACGAGTCGTCCTCCGTGATGGACACATAACATGGATGTCTACGTACAGCCTGCTGAGAAACGAGTGCACAGGGACCGTCTACAAAGTGCAAAGAGATATTACAAAAATATTCAATAACCTCATTGTTATACTGTATATTCTCACCAAAATCACTTCACAGGTTCAGTGAGTCCTGTTGGCTATGCTACAGTACAAATTTTGGGAAAAGTGATTTTGCAAAATTTTGGGAAATATTTTTTATATAAAATATTCAATAACTTCGGGCTAATACTGTATGTTGTCACCAAAATCACCTCCCATATCCAGGGTCTCCTGTTGGTTATGCTACAGCAATAAGTTTCTGATGATCTCTGACGTGATTTCGCTGACAATATACAGTATTAGACCGAAGTTATTGAATAATATTCATATCTAATATTTCTCAAAATTAAACAAAAACACTTTTCCACAAACGTATTGCTGTAGCATAACCAGCAGGAGACCCTGGATCTGTGACGTGATTTTGGTGACAACATACAGTATTAGCCCGAAGTTATTGAATATTTTATATAAAAAATATTTCCCAAAATTATGCGAAATCACCTTTTCCCAAAATTTGTACTGTAGCATAGCCAAGCGGACTCACTGAACCTGTGAAGTGATTTTGGTGAAAATGAACAGTATTACAGTGAAGCTATTGAATAATCTTCATTAAAATATTTCCAAAAATTATGATAAATGACATTTTTTTAAACTTTGTAGTGTAGCATAGTCAGCAGGACTCGCTGGACCTGTGACATGATTTTGGTGAGAATATACAGTATAACAATGAGGTTATTGAATATTTTTGTAATATCTCTTTTCGGTGTTGCACTTTGTAGACGGTCCCTGCGCACTCGTTTCTCAGCAGGCTGTACGTAGACACCCATGTTATGTGTCCATCACGGAGGACGACTCATATTGATAAAAACTCGCCTGTAGCCCGTTGTCCACATTACTACGGTGGGAATTATGCAGCGTTTGTGCTTTAACAACGTTTCGCTTAAGACGTATTGATCCGGGAAGTCCGAATCTGTGAATGTGTTGGCAACTTTACTTTACTACAGAATACAGAGTCACGAAGCACCAGAGAGGAGGGGCTGGGATGTGTGGCTGTTTAACTACAGACCGGTGATTGTAGCCGGAGTGATGCAGAGAAACAGCTGTTAGCAGAGGAGCTAGTTCAGAGAGCGTCACCAGCATAGATAGATATAGATATATATGATGCTAGCTAACGTTAGCCTGTTAGCGGTTCCTCTAGGGACTGACCTGCTCTGTGCAGCCGGACTTCGGGCTGCATCACGGCATCGAGCAGCCTCCTCTGGCGGCAGATCTCCAGCTCTGTCCGCTCCACTCGCTCCTCGTACCCAGCCACGGTTTCCTCAAGTCCCGCAAGGATCTGCTCTTCCGCCGCCGCGAGCCGCTCGGTGAGCATCGCTCTCAGCTCCGGGACTCGAGCCTTTCCTCCTCCTTCCTCCACCTGCAGCAGGAAGTCTTCAGCGGCAGCGCGGATCCGCTCATGTACCGACTCCCGCAGCAGCTGCATGGCGGACATGTTGCTCCTTCCTCCTCACGCTGAGTCTCTGAGGGGACAAAGAGACAAAGACAGGAAACAGAGACTCCGAGCTCCGAGCCAGCAGCGACCCCTGCTGGACTAGAGGACGAGGAGGAAACGAAAGTACTAACACTGCACAGTAGAAATACTCTGTTGCAAGTAAACAAGTACTAAAGTATAAGCAACAAAATAAACTTAACCAATAGTGGAAGAAGAATTCGGATCATGCACTGAGGTAAAAGTACCAAGACAGTAGAGTAATATTCCATTATAAGTAAAAGTACAAGACATTGAAGTAGAAATATTCAATAATTAAATTAAACAAACTCCGACAGTAAAACCAAAAAAAACCAACAATTTCTAGGACTGAAAAGCAGCACTTAACAGCCCGAGCACATAAACGCTTCACTTCCTGCGTCCGTCACGTGATGTTGATTCTTCTCTGCTAATTGCTCAATTCGGTCAACACTATCAATTGCACATCACACTGGGAAAACTTTATGTAAATTGCCAGTAGGTGGGGCCATCAGTATTATTACATACAGACTAATAGATCTGTTCAAGTAGGGAGTGTTCATGTTATTAGACTTCACGCTGATACATAATAAAATCACCTCTAATTTCCACAGAGCACAGCTGCCTCTCTCCCCTCACGGTCGTATCTGGTGGAAATGGGGTTTGTCTCGTGAAAACGTGACGGGCTCCTGACAGCATCTCACTGCTGAATTGTGACCTAGATATCAAACAGGCTGCTGCTGTCACTCTGAAGCTGACACTGTCCAAGTTATACACATTGACTTGTTTTCTCAGGTTTTTGATGCAACAAACACAACAAGAGAACGTAGAGACCTCATTCAAGGCTTTGTGAAGGAGAATGCATTCAAGGTAACATTGGAAGTGTTTTTATTATATTCTGCTGTTATTTTGTCTTTGGAAATTGGACTTAATTGAAATTCACATTCAAACATTCACAGTTTATGTAGCGTTGAATGTGAAATGATGAATGTGAGACTTTTAAATGTTAACAAGAAAACTCCACAGGGCCCCTTCAATGTCTAATTTAAAAACGATATTGTGTTGATTTCATGTTAGTTGTACGTTGACCTCTGACCTCTCTACAACAGGTGTTCTTCGTGAAGTCGGTGTGTGACGACCCTAAGGTGAAAGCTGCTAATATTCTGGTACATCACTCAAACCATTAATCTATAAATATTCCGTCGGAACCATGCTGCTTGCTCACATGGTCTGACTGTGTTGCATACCTGCCACAGGAAGTGAAGGTGTCCAGTCCCGACTACCCTGAGAGACACAGAGAGAGAGAGTAATGGACGACTTCCTCAAACGCATCGAGTGCTACAAGGTCACTTATCAACCGTTAGATCCTGACAACTACGACAAGTAAGAGCTGATCACATCTGCTTCTCTCTATCTCAATAGGTCATTACATTTAATATCTGGATTATGCTCCTGTGAATCTAAAAGGTTTTATAGCAGTTTCCAACAAATGAACACTAGATGGCGACAGTAAACAGATTTTAAGTTCAGCCCCCCCATGATCCATCACCACCTGCAGGGACCTGTCGTTTATCAAGGTGATAAACATGGGCCGGCGTTTCCTGGTGAACCGGGTGCAGGACTACATCCAGAGCAAGATCGTGTATTACCTCATGAACATCCACGTGCACTCTCACTCCATCTACCTGTGCTGCCACGGAGAGAGCAACCACAACGTGGAGGGCCGCATCGGGGGGGACTCCGAGCTTTCTCCTCAAGGGAAACAGGTACGATGACACAGAAAGAACCAATCACAAGACTCATCAGTTCACTGGGATAAGATTTAATTTAATTCTCTCCATTGGCTTTTTCATAAGCATTAATCTAATGAAACAGACAGGAACCGTTAGAAAATAATTGATGATATCCAGACGATGATTGTCGATTTGTGTTTCTCTCGTTTCCCAGTTCGCCCACGCCCTGCGAGACTTCATCGAGGAGCACCAACTGTGGGATTTGAAGGTTTGGACGAGTCAACTGAGAAGAACCATCCAGACGGCGGAGGAGCTCGGGGTTCCTTTTGAACAGTGGAAGATTCTCAACGAGATCGACGCTGTCAGTACCGATCTATGAGAGGAATCTCTCTCATAAAGCATCTTTATGTATTAAAATATTCTGCTACTGTCTTTAAACAATCCCTATGTATAATATGTGGAATTAAAGCACTTCTTTCTTTGTATTATGTGCAGTGAAAGTGCTTCTGCTTACTTTACTTTGGTCTTTGATTTTAGAATGAATATTCTTTTCTTTATTTGAATATCCCTCCTCAGGGTGTGTGTGAGGAGATGAGCTATGAGATGATCGAGAACACTTTCCCAGAGGAGTTTGCTTTGAGAGACCAGGACAAGTATCACTATGGCTACCAAGGAGGAGAGGTAACCTGGCCCACTCCTTCCATCCCCTCGTGTTTCACAGATGTTAATCAGGTAGATGTTTTGTTAAAATCGTCTTCTCTGGCTCTGTAGTCCTACCAGGATCTGGTTCAGCGACTGGAGCCGGTCATCATGGAGCTCGAGAGACAGGGCAACGTGCTGGTCGTCTGCCACCAGGCCGTGATGCGATGTTTGTTGGCGTACTTCCTGGATAAAAGTGCAGGTAGAAGAATGATCACAAAACACACACAGGACACACAGACACACAGATACTAACTTTGTGCTTTTTTTAATCATCCTACAGAAGATCTGCTGTACATGAAGTGTCCGCTCCACACTGTGCTCAAACTAACACCTGTGGCGTATGGTAGGTCCTTCCCCACCAGGACACACAACTTCACTCTATGACCCTTTCTTCTATTGAAATATTCTGTTTCCTCTCTTGCAGGTTGCAAAGTGGAACTGTTTTATCTGAACATGGAGGCAGTGAACACACATCGAGACCGGCCCCTTGTAAGTTCCTCTCATTCAAACTGAATAATCACATTTTTTACATGAATGTGATTTCACCATTGTTGAATTAAAGCCACAGAGTCTAACAGGCTCCTGTTTGTTGTATCTACTAGTTTAATGCTTGCATGTGATGCCTTGCTTCTTTAACTCCCTCTTTTTAATCCATGTCCCTTGAATCTTGAACCTGCCTGCAGCTCAGCTAATTTAATGAAATGTTTTATATGTTATGGACTGAAGCCCTGGCTGATCATGCTGCCCTGCTTGGCTGAAATAATCATTATTACCATCGCTCTGGTTATGGATGAAAGAAAAGCTGTATTTGAGCTTCTTTGAATTATTTTAAAGGTTTACATCCTTAAATGAAGAGAAGGTGTGTGAGGGTTGTGTTTTACTTATTCTATCCTTAAAAGGAGACATATTCAGGGTCATTTGAATTTGTGTTTTGATTTGAAAAGGTTTACTTGCTCTAATCTTCAGAAAACACATCACTTTCTTCAGACTGTCCTTTGCTGCAGCTCCTCTGCAGCTCCTCTGCAGCTTCAGGAGCTTCAGGAGCTTCAGGTGCTTGAGGAGCTTCAGGAGCTTCATGTGCTTGAGGAGTTTCAGGAGCTATGTTGTCTGTGGGGGAGAGGAGCTTCCTTCACTGAGGACTTTGGGCTTTTTAACTGCAGGTTTTTTACATGCACAAACTAGAATGACACTCGTTAACAGTCCCCTTAAATTCTGTTGACATGGGACTCGTCTCTGTGTGTCTGTCACGTGTCGGGTCTCGAAGGAAAGTTCTCTTTCTTGAATGTTTCTTGGCCGTCTGATGTTTGTCTTGCATGACCTTTGCTTCACCACTGGTCTGTTTCCAGGGTGAATATGCAGAACAGCATGTCTCTTGGTGAGAAACACTCCTGATGAGTTCAGCCTCTGCTGAAATAAAATGTAATTAAAACTTTTTGTGGAGATGAGGTGGTTTAAGAGTAGTAATCACTTCACGAGCCTCTTCTATAAGACAATAATTTATATCAGCATCAATTTTTTATCTTAAATTTAAGATTTACACTCTTTTCTAGAGGGACAATTATTTTTTACTGAAATCCATTTGAGAACATTTAACTGCAATTGGAAATTAATAAAAAAATGTAAATTATTGATTTTAAACCCATAAAAAATAGGTATTGTGGCCGAACAAGGAAAGGCAGAGACGCAGGTACTGTTTACTGTCGTTTATTCCTAGTGAGCAAGAACAGACACATGTTCCCCATACGGGAAGTATATATAGCTACAGCCTTAACATTACCCATCAACCTACTGGGTGAGAGGACACACCCATAAGTGCACGCCACACAGCCCCCCCCCCCCCCCGAACACCCAGAGGGAAAAAAAATAAAATGGGACAAAAGTCAGTACCTCTCAGGGGGTTTAACGAGGCGACCATAACGGCTACGCCGATCCCCGTCCGCAAACGCAGGGGTGGAACAAGCAGAAGGGACATAATTTACAACAGGCACAGGATCAGGAGGCACAACTGGAGAAAACAACACAGGGGTCTTAGAAGGGGGGCGACCACGACGGGGAACCCGGGCCGGTAGCACCTCTTCGCCGGCCAACAGATGAGCTGGCTTAAGTCTGTCTAACGAAACACGCTCCCTGCGCCCGCCCATGTCCAGAATGAAACTTTTAGAACCCGCCTCTAACACTCTAAACGGGCCGTCATACGGGCGCTGGAGGGGAAACCGGTGAGCATCGTGACGCACGAAAACAAACCGAGTGGTCGCGAGAGCCGTTGGCACGAAAGACCGAGGAGAAAAATGATGCACGGGCACCGGTGCACAAGCGGCCTGTGACGCAGGACGCGCAAGAGGAACCGGAAAGGGGGCCGAGCTCTGAGGCAGAAACTCCCCTGGGACGTGGAGCGGCTGACCGAGTACCAACTCTGCAGGCGAGGCATCCAGGTCAGCCTTAGGAGCCGAGCGCAACCCGAGCATCACCCACGGCAACCGATCCAACCAGTTTGCATCTGAGAGCGCAGCCCGCAATGACGCCTTAAGCGACCGGTGAAAACGTTCACACAAACCGTTAGCCTGGGGGTGGTAGGCAGTGGTACGGTGAACCTGTGTGCCCAAAGACTTTGCTAGCGCTGACCAGAGATCCGAAATGAATTGCGGGCCTCTGTCAGAGGTGATATCAGACGGTGCACCAAAACGTGAGACCCAAGCTGAAAGAAAAGCGCGTGCCACGTCCGCAGATGTCGTGGAAGACAGAGGAACCGCCTCTGGCCACCTAGTGGTCCGATCTACCATGGTAAGGAGATGTGTAAAACCCTGGGAAGGGGGAAGAGGCCCCACAAGGTCGATATGCACATGATCAAAACGCCTGGCTGGAATCAAAAATGGCTCGAGGGGCGCCCTAGTGTGCTGGTGAACTTTTGCCCGCTGACACGCCACACATGTGGCCGCCCACTCTTTGACCTCTTTGCGAAGGCCAGGCCACACAAACTTCGAAGACACCATCTTCACCGACGCCCGGACACCCGGATGAGAAAGAGAGTGCACCATATCAAAGACCCGACGGCGCCAAGCAACCGGCACCACCGGGCGGGAGCGGCCCGTGAGAGCACCCGCAACACGCTGTTCAACAACTGCACCAACAGCCACATCCGAAGCATCGGTCGTGAGGGCGATGGGCGCCCGAGACGCGGGGTGCGCCAGAAGCGCTGCGTTAGCCAGGGCAGCCCTAGCCCCCTCAAAAGCCTGGATCCTCACAGGGGTCCAGTCAACCTGGTCCTTGGCTTTCTTAAGCTTCAAAGCACCATACAATGGTTGCAGGAGTTGGGCCACACAAGGCAAGAACCGATTGTAAAAGTTTACCATGCCCAAAAACTCCTGTAGCGACCTGACCGAGACCGGACGGGGAAAATCCGCAACTGCATGCACCTTCGCAAGGGAACCGCACCCTGCGACGAAATGCGATGGCCCAAAAAGTCTATGACAGACAGCCCAAACTGGCACTTGGCTGTGTTGACAATGAGACCATGCCCATCAAGGCGCTGGAAAACCTGCCTAAGGTGCGACAAATGCTCATCAGCCGACGGGCTGGCCACCAAGATGTCGTCCAAATAGACGAAAACAAACGCGAGGTCACGTAGCACCGAGTCCATCAAGCGCTGAAACGTCTGCGCCTTTAAGGCCGAACGGCATTCGCAGGAACTGGAAAAGCCCAAACGGTGTAATGACAGCAGTCTTGGGCACGTCCTCTGCCCGCACAGGCACCTGATGATAACCTCGCACCAAATCGATTTTAGAAAAAATTGTCATGCCCGCCAGACGAATCGAAAAATCCTGAACATGCGGAATGGGGTAACGGTCATGGGCCGTAATGTTATTTAAACGGCGGAAGTCGCCGCACGGCCGCCAAGAACCGTCCGCCTTGGGCACCATGTGGAGCGGCGAAGCCCACGGGCTGTTGGACCGCCTAACGATCCCCAAACGCTCCATGGTAGCAAACTCCTCCTTCGCGGTGGCTAACTTCACGGTGTCGAGGCGACGCGAACGTGCGAAAACGGGCGTACCCGCAGTGGGAATGAAATGTTCCACGCCGTGTTTAGTAACCGCGGCAGAAAATGCGGGCGTTGTCAGCGAAGGAAATTCCGCCAGTAAGCGCTGGAAGACATCCTTTGACGCCGCGAAATTAGCGTGTGTTAACGGCCCGGGTCCCCCTGACTGACACGGAAAAGACGCAAAAGACACAGCATCAATGAGCCTGCGATTAGCTACATCCACTAACAACCCATTAGTGCACAGAAAATCTGCTCCAATAATAGGAACCATAATGGAGGCTACAACAAAGTCACACAGAAATTTGCGTCCATTGAAACACACAGTCACAGACTTGGTACCAAACGTCTCTATAGCCGAACCGTTAGCCGCTGTCAGACGCGGACCACTGCCACGGGCCGAGAGGTCCGTAGCTGCAGGAGGGAGAAGGCTCTACTGCGAGCCGGAGTCCACCAGGAACTGATTACCTGATATGGAGTCATGAATGAACAGCAGCTCCTCTTGATCGCCAGCGCCCACGGCTGCTACCGAGCGCCGGCTCTTCCGTTTCCCGGTGCCTCGAACACGCACGGAGGAACGCAGCGGCGCGCCTTGCTGCCGAAGCGCTGATGGAAGAAACACAGCTGGCCGCGCTGTCTGCAGGTGGAAACTGCAGCCGTCAATGCCGGATCCTCGTTCTCCAACGTCGACTGCGAGGACTCCACGGCCACACTCTGCACGGAGACGTTCCTCGAAGTCAGCAGGATCCGGTCCGCCTGCTCAGCCAATCCACGGAAGTCGCCGGCCGCCAAGCAAGAAGAGTTGGCGAGGGCTGCGCGCACCTGCAGCGGAAGACGTATTTTCTTCCCCGGCGCCCGTGGACCGTGTCTCCACAACGACCATGGTGCCGCAGCTTCCGCGATCGACCAGCTCCGCGGAGCACGTTAAACTGCCGGAGTTTTGGCAGAACGACCCCCGCGCCGTGGTTTCAGCACATCGAGGCTCTCTTCCATCTGCGAGGAGTGACGGCAGACGACTCCAGAAAGATGTGCGGGAACAGGAAACCCTCATCCTCGGAGCCCAGCAACGACAGCATCTCGTCCATCAGGTCCACTGCCAAACCATCGCCCAAACCGGGAAGCGACAGTAGCTTGTCCGCTCTCTCCGCGGCTGACAAGCTGTAGCGCCGGAGGAGAAGCTGCTTGAGGGCGGTGTACTTTCCGCGCAGCGGCGGGGCTCGCAGGAGCTGCATCACGCGCCGGGTGGATTGGATTGTCCAAAGCCGCGACCACCCGAAAATACCTGGAGTCGTCTGCCGTCACTCCTCGCAGATGGAAGAGAGCCTCGAAGTGCTGAAACCACGGCGCGGGGTCGTTCTGCCAAAACTCCGGCAGTTTAACGTGCCCCGCGGAGCCGGTCGATCGCGGAAGCTGCGGCACCATGGTCGTTGTGGAGACACGGTCCACGGGCGCCGGGGAAGAAAATACGTCTTCCCTCGATGAGGAAGGGACACTATCCTCCTCTACCTCGAACATGTCAAAAAAACGGGGTCACCAATGTGGCAGGACAAGGAAAGGCAGAGACGCAGGTACTGCTTACTGTAGTTTATTCCTAGTGAGCAAGAACAGACACGTTCCCCATACGGGAAGTATATATAGCTACAGCCTTAACATTACCCATCAACCCACTGGGTGAGAGGACACACCCATAAGTGCACGCCACAGTATATTTGTTGTGTATTTGTTGTGTATGTGTTGGCCTTGCCTTGTGGGTACAGTGCTTCAGCCCATCTCCACATCTCTCTCTCTCTCTCTCTCCTTCTGAACCCGTCTTTCAGCCCCGAATAGGAAGCAGATGTCTATGAGTATTTTTTGTGAAGACTTGGTAAAAAAAAATTTAGCCAACGTTTCTATTTCTTTCCCATAATTCATCCCATTGTTCAAGTCATGTTATCTGAATATAAGTTATCACAGTGTTTCATGGTTTTTTTTATGGTTTTCCAGCACTTTGGTTTCTTCAACCTTCCATCACCTTTGCATTCAGAAAGCTGCTGTCGATATGTTTCATCTCAGCGACGTTATCAAGAACGACTATCGCACCCTGATTCTTTGGAAGCTTAATAAATTGCCGCGACAGTAAAAGGCAGCTTCTTTAAAAGCATTTGATTATAACATTTGTCAGACACCTATATATGTTTTAAAGAGGTAAAATGATAGACAAGTAACTATACTTTGCTGTGCTCATATATAATGTATTAATAATTATAAGATGGTTATTTAAGAGTGTCTCAGTATTGATTAAAGTGAAGCAATCACACATAGGTTCAGAAAAGTGATTAATAATTAATAACTTCTTCTTAGACAATGTTCTAATGAACAGTCTCCAGTGCTGCAGCCGTTTAACAGCACTCCACATAAATGACCCAATTTTTCAAATAGGAACTTAAGACTCCTGAGCAGTGTTGCCACAGTTACTTTGAAAAAGTAACTTAGTTACTTAACAGATTACTTGATTTTAAAAGTAACTTAGTTACTTTACAGATTACTTGATTTTTTAAAAGTAACTAAGTTAGATTACAAGTTACTTTATTTGTTACATTCAGCAGCTGCCGACAACACCCCCGCCGCCTCAACACAAAAATGACAACCGGTTTTGCCAACACTCACTTTATTAGAAGTGCATTTTTAACAACAACGTATAATGTATCTCCTGACATTTTTAAGTTGAACATTTCCTGAAAAAATACATGTTTTTATAAAAATAAAAAAAGACAGTTTTTCTTGACTTCACTTAACATAAATACTTGTTTTTATAAAAAATTAAAGAATGACAATCTTTCTTGACCTGACATATTTAACTGTTAACACTGTAATGGAAAAAACTTACCTCTTATGATCTACATTTTTATAAATGTAACTTTTCAACATGTTTTTATGAACATTGTACCTGTTGTTCACAGAATTAGAGAAGCAAGGAGTGGTTTTACAAAAAGCTGTTCTGTGAGGCAGCCGGCATTGCCAGTAGTAGGGATCTTGTTTATTATGGCACGAAACGAGGGCGATTCAAATTAATTCTCGCATAGGCTACATGACCTCACTCCCAGAGACGCAAGAAGAAAATCAAATATATTGTAACGGACTGGGTTTATGTTTATGTTTGGATTTGACGTATGTTCAGTAAAACACTGTGTTGAAGGAGCGTTCCGATATCCTGAGGGTCAGTGAAGGGGTCGGGGAGACATGTGACTGTTTGGACCAATAGGATGGCGTTGTTGAGGATGTCAGGCCCTCATTGGCTGGTTGTGTTGGGGATCGGGGGTCAATGAGGAAGTCAAGTGTTGTTGATGTGTGCGAGTGACGGAGTAAGAGCGAGAAGTGCACATGTTCGTGTAGATGATAATAAAAGTAACAAAAAGTAGACAAAATAGTAACGCACAGTGACTTGGAAGAGTAACTTTTATCTGATTACTGGTTTGGAAATAGTAACGCGTTAGATTACTCGTTACTGAAAAAAGGGGTCAGATTAGAGTAACGCGTTACTAAGTAGCGCGTAACCGGCATCACTGCTCCTGAGACACTATTAGTTTCCTCTAATAGTATTTTCTGCTGTGAGGCATTAATCTGTGAGTGTCAGTGACGTATCCTCACTCTTCAAGGAGTCCCTGTGTGAAGGAATCGACTTTGACAGCTCCGAGGAAACTAGTGGCTGGTTCCGCTTCTGAGTGAAGATGAAAAGTCTTGTTCCTCACGGCGCAAATTAAAGTTTGGATTCGATCATGACTCAGAAGGTGGATAGAAATATTTTTGAACTACAGTTTTTGGAAATCGTGGTCAGAGGAGGATGAAGTCAAAGAAGAGTTTGTGTTTAAAACCAGGCAACTTGGACACAGGGTCATTTTTTATTTCTGTATATATACAGTTTCTGTCTTTGTCTTTATTCTGCATGCTGAGGCTTTGACCTGGAGGCCTTATCATTAGTATCATAAACTCTTCTGCATGTGCACTACAATAAATATATCAACAAAACAACACAACACAGTGTTTTACACAACTGGCAACTTATCCTTATTGTACTGTAAATAATACAAAGCCTTACTGATCATTACATATACTGAGTATCAGCTCCTCTATTCTTCTCAATACAAGCACATTAGTAGATGCTGTAAAAACTTTTTATAATATAAATCCGCTCATCTTACAGACAGACATTTGCACTTGTGAATGTTATCTGAAGCCATTGTGTGTTATCTCATCTTATAGATTTGAGAGATAGTACTGAACAGGGTTCTGAAGGAAGATTAAAATGCTGTATAAAGATTTATCCCTCTTGTTATAGAAGCATTGTTAGAAAATACTTCACAGTACTTGACATATTGTTCCGGCTGTAGGTAACAGATTGAACTTTCTGTCTCGAGCTGCTGTTCACAATGTTTTTAATGTGTCTCAATCAGCTCTTAATGATACATATTCGTTATGTGTTCTTTGAAGGGATTTGTAGGTACATGTTTGATCATTGATAAGTTATTGCCGTGCTCCAATCAGCCTCCTTGTGCCTTTTTAGCAGACGATAAAAGTGAGTTTCAATGACTCTTGTTTTTTCTCAAAGAAATATCAGAGACAAATGAATATGTGCATTCAACTCTGTTATTGATCATTTACATTGTATTGTCCCTTGTTATGACAAACGTTGTATATATTATTAAAGAAGTAAATTGAATTAGATTTCGTGGCTAGTTTGCTTTGTTTTACCTTGTTTTATCAGCACAAGGCCCAAAGTGTCACGGAATGGAGAGGTTGAATGGAGAAGCTAAATGACTCAGCAGGTTGAATAGCAAATAAGAAAAAGGGAATGTAATTCATTAATCCATTCAGTTGCTTATTTCTCCTATTAAGATTCATTATCAAATGGATATTTAAATCACCCCCCCCCCTCCCCCCAATTAATAAACAAGATAAGGGAGAAGGGCAATTAGCACTATGGGGCTGTGGAGTTAGACAGCTCATTGGCTTTCTGTTGACTGGGAGAACATATTAAAAGAAGCATTAATGTTTCTTTTAATAATCAGAGAAATAGAAAAATATTGAAATAAATAAGACAGGCAAACCTGATGTGACCACTGATACATAATCCTCAGTTAAACAGAAACCACCGCTGCTCAGTTTCTTTACAAATTAAGGGAACAAATTGTTTCATCAACAAATGCACTGGAAAAGGAACACTGTGCTGAGCTTTACTCTTCTTGAAGCTGTGCCTAACAAAACACACCAGACGGCACCAAGTGAATACTCCTTTCAAACTTTTGTAAACCGTAAATCAAATAGAACGAGACCCCTGGAACGCGTTTACATTGACCGATCTATCATGACCAGAACAAAAAAGTATCAAGGGGCGTTATGAAAAACACAACAGGAAGCCCGCAATTTTGCATTTAGTGGCCATATTCCACATTTTAACTTGGAGGTACTTGTACCAGGGCGTACATCAGATCAACTTCAAATTGAGATGAAAACAAAAACAATTAAACATTAAAATTTTTACAATTTCTAGGACTGCAAAGCAGCACTGAACGGGTCCAAGCACATGGGTTTTGAAGCGTGACATGAGTTTTGCGCACTGCGGCAAAGATAAACGCTTCACTTCCTGCCTCCGTCCCGTGAGGTCGATCCTTGTCTGCTAATTGCTCATTAGATTAAATGTTTGTTTTGAATCACTGCCCTATGATTTATGTTGTTTTATATAGATCTGTGATCTACTGAGTCCAGTATCACAGATTGACCGACAGAACCGAACCATCCCAGTACAAACACAAGCATATAAAAATAATTATCTTAAATTTTATAGATTGGGGACATCACAGCTGTCTCTGAATTTAACCATCCTGCTATTTGACATTTACCGTCAATTTGTGTGAGTGTAATGCTGCGTTCCAGACGACTCGTATGAAATTGCCGAGTTCCGACTTCACGTCAAGCGTAAACAAACATGTCTGACTGTGAGAAGCTGATTAATTTGTCTCGTGAGGAGACAATTCAACTGTAGCCAGTGCAGCCTCCGTTCATACAGAAACAAAGAGGAGGGCGATGAGGCCTTTATCTTTTTATTAGACTTTTATTCTTGGAAACACATTCAATACATAAAGGAGAACACACACTGTCATTGAATCTCACGAACCAAGAAATCATTGTTTTAAAACAAACATATTTAATCATATAAACTTGTTAAGAACACACATTAATATTGTGCAAGGAACACACATTAACCTTAAAATGACGTGTAGGACATTATGAAAAATATATACGTTATGTAGAAATCTGTAGAAATAAGATATATAAACACAAATCTTTCGTGTCATTCAATGAGTTATATTTTCTAGGGACATAAAACCTGTTAGTAATCTATTTAAAACAGTGAACTATGAATATGTATACTATGAATATCTGCTGATAAATCCTACAAAATCTTTTGTTGCAAAGGTTGCAACTGAATCACTTCTCTCCTTAATGAATCCTCACGTCTCGTACAATAGGACTGAATCTTAAATCTTTCACCACACTCAGATCAACTAAACTGTTTCTGTCCTGTATGAATCCTCATATGTGTATTTAGACGGCCCCTACGGGTAAATCTTTTACCACACTCAGAGCAACAAAACGGTTTATCTCCTGTATGAATCATCATATGTATATTTAGACTGCCCTTTTCGTTAAATCTTTTACCACACTCAGAGCAACAAAACGGTTTCTCTCCTGTATGAATCATCATATGTGTATTTAGATTGCCCCTTTGGTTAAATCTTTCACCACACTCAGAGCAACTAAACGGTTTCTCTCCGGTATGAATCCTCAAATGTGTATTTAGATGGCCTCTGCGGCTAAATCTTTCACCACACTCAGAGCAACTAAACGGTTTCTCTCCTGTATGAATCATCATATGTCTATTTAGATGGTCCGTACGGCTAAATCTTTCACCACACTCAGAGCAACTAAACGGTTTCTCTCCTGTATGAATCCTCATATGTGTATTAAGATTGCCCCTTACTGTAAATCTTTTACCACACTCAGAGCAACTAAACAGCTTTTTTTCTGTCTTACATCCCACATCACTTAGAGGCTGTTTGTTGTTTCCTGTATTTAAACTAGTCTGAGTTTCCCTGGTCTCCATCCAATCACCCTCACTCTCTTCAGTCTCAGAAGAGTCTTCAGTCTTGTCCTCAGGACCTTGTTGTAAACGTCCATCAGGACCTGAGTTCCTGGCTGGTTCTGGTCCTCCACAGTCCGCTCTGTTCTTTTTCATCTCACTCGGATGAAGCTTTGACGATTTAAGTTTCTCTTCATCTTCTTCACGCTTCACAGTGACAGGAGTCAATGTGAACTTCATATCAGCCTCCTCCAGTCCTTGAAGCTGCTGTCCATCCTGATTGGTCCACGGTTCCTCCTGTTCCTCTTTAATGTGGGGGGGCTCTGGATCCTCCTGGTCCACAAGGGGGCTCCACTGCTGCTCCTCAGGGGGAACCTCTTCTTTCTTCACCATCAGTTGCTGGACGTCTGCAGGACACACTGAAACACAAAAACACATGTTTATTATTTCAGAGTTTCCTGAAGTGTTTTGAAAAACTTGTGTTGTTTAATGTCGACTGTTGGGATTTTTGAACGATCACATTCAGGAAGTAGAGATGTTGAGGTCGTTTACAGTTGGTGTTACGACGCAGCTCGTAAAGGAAGCAGCATAAAACAAAGGGTTTCTGGTAAAAAAAAGTTTTTCATTCACAGCAGCAGGTTTTCTGCACAGACTCATTCACAACAGCATCAAATCCTCCTCATTATTCAGGTGAGAGGTGGAGCAGCAGACAGAGACAGGAAGTGGAGGATTAACTCCGCTGCTCGAGCTGATGCTAGCTTACGTTAGCCTGTGAGCGGTTCCTTCTCGATTATGTAAAAAATATTCATAATCACAATTATTTTGGATAATATTGAAATCACAATTATTCAAACGATTACTTTTGAATTTGAAAATATGTTGCATTTTTTCAGTGTTTCACTCCAAAAAAAAAGGCGGCTGCGTGCTTGAGAATGGCGCTGCGCGGCCGCTACATTGTGTGGAGCTGCTCCTCTTCGGATTCTAAGAATCCGAGGTGTTCCCATACAAGAGAACTTTTTCTACCCTATTTGTCGATCAAACGGTTCTGCCCTCCCTCTGCCACTTTCCACTCGTGGTGTTTTTTTTAAATACCGCCGGTCACCACACACACAACTCTCCTCCTTCACTTTACAGCTGCTTGAGAGTGAGAGCCAGTCAGCAGGGCTGCGTTGAATGCTTTGGGGGAAGGACTGAATTGCGCATGTAATTTCAGAAAATCATTTCAACTCGTTTATATTAGTTTGAAGATCATTTGACCCAAAAATCAAAATCACGATTAAAATTTGAATAATTGCACAGCCCTACGCTAAGGCTATCTTTATTATGGTCAACATGAATATTAAAGTCAACAATAATAATCATTTTATTGGTCTTTAGGACTAGGTTTGAAAAAAACTCAGGGAATTCCTTTAAATATTCAGTATAAGCCCCAGGAGCACGGTACTACAGCAAATATGATTGGCTGTTGGTGTTTCTTGGATTGGCGTGGAAGACTAAGAACAAGACATTCAAATGAGTTGTAGCTGAGTTTAGGTTTAGGATTAATTGATAGACTGGAGTTAAAAATAGCAGCAACTCCACCTCCTCGTCCAAATTCTCTGGGAACGTGTGAAATTATATGACTGGGGGGAGTAGATTCATTTAGACTGACATATTCCAAAACCTCCCGCCACAAGACCAGCTTCTTCCCGGCTGCAGTTGGCCTTATCAACAAGGCCCAGTGTAACAGGCCATAGTTTACCCCCCGCCGAACTATACCCGGGGTTAAAGGGGCCTAGGCTAAATTATACCCCGGGTTTATTATGGCCTAGGCCAATTCATACCCTTCAGGCCAGATAATACCCCCATGATATCAGTCGTGTTGAATGATTTACACAAGAATTACTTAAGAATTTTATTGGGGGTTCAGCTTTGTCAGGTAAATTAAGGGAGAAAGCTAAGTAACTTAAATCTTAAAACTCTAAAACATAGACTTTTATTACTTCAACCAGAAAAACTGATAACATCAAAACATCCAAAGATCAAAACACCTCTAAGTAGGGTTACACATTTAAATAAAAGCACATACCCAAAACATAATGCAATTGTAACATAATATTATAAAAGTTAATTATTATATATATAAAAAAATGGTGTTAGAGGAATCAGCTATCCCATCTCACCTCATCAAACTCTACTCCTCTGCTTGCATTAAGCAGGGCTTATAAAGGCAAGCTTCACCCCTGGAGCCTCCCCCCAAAAAAGAAAAATTCAAAACTTCTTAACACTTCTACAGTAAAGTACTGCACCTTTATTTATCACAAGAACGAGAGCTAAGAAAAAATGCAAAGTGCAAACTTAAGAATCCGAACAAATGACAACTTAGCTAGCAAACAATAATAATTATAACAAGAAATAAAATAATATATGCAAGTTTGCTTTCAATTTAAATGATATATTGTATAATTTGTTACACGTTTTAAATATTCAAAATAGAATATGCAAAATAAACAAACAAATAAATAAATAGTATAAATTAACTTTGTCTCAATAACTATTTACATTACAGTCCCTAGCATCACACTTCAAGGGTTACAGTGCAATCCTTCTGGCCTTCCTTGCTGCAAAGTCATCAATCAAAACATCGTTTTCAACTGTTTTAATTTAGAAAAACTCCTCTCGGCTGAAGCTACTGTTACTGGTAGTGTTGCTCTGATCTGCAGAGCAATACACAAGTTGGGATATATTTCTGTGAGCTGCTTTGCATGTATGAAAGAGTTGTCATGCTCTTTGATGACCAGTAAGGTAAAATGTCTAACTCCTTGGCCAGCTTATTTAGTTATTAAACATTTTGGTGTATTTGGACAGCCTGACATACTTTTTTCATTCCAAGATAGCTGTTGATTAGTTGAATCCGGTCTGATTAAACTCTCTAGCTCGCTACACCAATACTAACATTGTTATTATAACTCAAATTTCAACTTCATGACACCAGTGTTAATTTTGGTATCTATTTTAGATTTAGTATAGTCTTTAGACGAAACTGCATATTAGTTTTAGTCACATTCAGTCATTTTTATCCTTCTTAGTTTTAGTCTAGTTTTAGTCGACGAAAACTCATACATTTTAGTCTACTTTAAGTCACTTTAATAATCCATTTTATAGCCACATTTAACCCCTTTCCTTCCCTTCTCAGGCCCAGGGACCCCCTGTGTTGTGTCTACAACTGCATAATAGTCTAGTTCAATTGTGGATACAATTAGTCTCTGAGATATATACAGATCTCCTAGTATATGCCTACAGCTGAATTCCAATTAATGCAGTGTAAATTATCATTAAAATATAAGAGAATATCAAGCCTAGATTTTGAAGATTCCAATGCTTTGATAGCACAACACAACTACTATGCCTACCTGACTTTAGAGCTAAATCAACCACATATCCACCATGTATAGTTTTGCCCTGGACAGTTTATCCCCTGGGGTATACTCTGGCCTGGAGGGGTATAGTTTGGCCTAGGGTGTTTTACACCCCGGGGTATAGTTTGGTTTAATTAGGGCGGGAGTTAATTTGGCCTGTTACACAGGGACCCCCACCTGGCTTGGACTCTTAACCCGCACCCACGCCTCAATTCTGTGTTACATTAACACACATAACAGTATATTGCATATTGCACATCCACATTTCTCTCCTTTTTTGCATTTTACTTTTTTTTTATATACAGTTATTTCTTTCTTATGTGAAGTAGTTATTGGGTTTTTATGCTTTATGTTAAATGTATGCAGCTATTTACCAAAGAAAATTCCAGGTAGTAAATCTACTTGGCAATAAATCCTTTCTGATTCTGATTCATCAGGATGCAGCCACGTCTCAGTGAGGGACAATAAATCTATGTTGTAATCTGAGACTAGTTCATTAACTAACAAAGCTTTTGATGACAGTGATCTCATGTTTAAAAGACCACATTTAAAAGTCTTAGTTTCCTGAGTTGTTGCAGAGGTTGTGTTAATTTCTATTAGATTATTGTGTGGAATTGTCGCTCTGTTAATGTTTGATTTAAATAATTTAATCGGACGCTGGACAGACACAGTCTCTATGGGGTTGTGTGACTGATCCAGAGGGAGCAGAGAAGTGTGTAGCACTGCAGCTCTGCTTCCTGGTCCCAACTCTGGGTTGTCATGTAATAGACTGGGTAATATTCCTAGATGAGCTAGCTGAAGCTAAGCTATGTGCTAAGCTAGGTAGCTCCGCGGCGGCTAGCGGGGGCTAAGCTAACTACAGCTAACGGAGGTTCTTAGCTGCGGAGCCGAGCTTCTAGGTCTCTGAGCCTCTCACCTCCATCGCTACCAACACACTGCATTTATTACATGTAGCACTACTGTTAATGGAGGCGGAGGAGTCAGTAAACATGAGCCACTCGGAGCAAGAGGGAGAGAGAGAAGCCATCGCTGCTGTATCAGCCTGTTAGACTACGAGGCTGAGCTCACACAGAACACAGAGTCACGAAGCACCAGAGAGGATGGGCTGGGATGTGTGGCTGTTTAACTACAGACCGGTGATTGTAGCCGGAGTGATGCAGAGAAACAGCTGTTAGCAGAGGAGCTAGTTCAGAGAGCGTGAGCAGCATAGATAGATACAGATAGATATGATGCTAGCTAACGTTAGCCTGTTAGCGGTTCCTCTAGGGACTGACCTGCTCTGTGCAGCCGGACTTCGGGCTGCATCACGGCATCGAGCAGCCTCCTCTGGAGGCAGATCTCCAGCTCTGTCCGCTCCACTCGCTCCTCGTACCCAGCCACGGTTTCCTCAAGTCCCGCAAGGATCTGCTCTTCCGCCGCCATTAGCCGCTCGGTGAGCATCGCTCTCAGCTCCGGGACTCGAGCCTTTCCTCCTCCTTCCTCCACCTGCAGCAGGAAGTCTTCAGCGGCAGCGCGGATCCGCTCATGTACCGACTCCCGCAGCAGCTGCATGGCGGACATGTTGCTCCTTCCTCCTCACGCTGAGTCTCTGAGGGGACAAAGAGACAAAGACAGGAAACAGAGACTCCGATAGTTGTGAAACAAAGCTTATTTCCTGTTGCCAGTAGGTGGCGCCATCAGTATTATTACAAACAGACTAATAGATCTGTTCAAGTAGGGAGTGTTCATGTTATTAGACTTCACGCCGATACATAATAAAATCACTGCTGATTTCCACAGAGCACAGCTGCCTCTCTCCCCTCACGGTCGTATCTGGTGGAAATGGGGTTTGTCTCGTGAAAACGTGACGGGCTCCTGACAGCATCTCACTGCTGAATTGTGACCTAGATATCAAACAGGCTGCTGCTGTCACTCTGAAGCTGACACTGTCCAAGTTATACACATTGACTTGTTTTCTCAGGTTTTTGATGCAACAAACACAACAAGAGAACGTAGAGACCTCATTCAAGGCTTTGTGAAGGAGAATGCATTCAAGGTAACACTGGAAGTGTTTTTATTATATTCTGGTGTTATTTTGTCTTTGGAAATTGGACTTACTTGAAATTCACATTCAAACATTCACAGTTTATGTAGCGTTGAATGTGAAATGATGAATGTGAGACTTTTTAATGTTAACAAGAAAACTCCACAGGGCCCCTTCAATGACTAATTTAAAAACGATATCGTGTTGATTTCATGTTAGTTGTACGTTGACCTCTGACCTCTCTCCAACAGGTGTTCTTCGTGGAGTCGGTGTGTGACGACCCTGAGGTGAAAGCTGCTAATATTCTGGTACATCACTCAAACCATTAATCTATAAATATTCCCGGTGTCTGCTTAATTATGTAAGAACCATGCTGCTTGCTCACATGGTCTGACTGTGTTGCATACCTGCCACAGGAAGTGAAGGTGTCCAGCCCCGACTACCCTGAGAGACACAGAGAGAGAGTAATGGACGACTTCCTCAAACGCATCGAGTGCTACAAGGTCACTTATCAACCGTTAGATCCTGACAACTACGACAAGTAAGAGCTGATCACATCTGCTTTTCTCTATCTCAATAGGTCATTACATTTAATATCTGGATTATGCTCCTGTGGACCTAAAAGGTTTTATAGCAGTTTGCAACAAATAAACACTAGATGGCGTCAGTAAACAGATTTTAAGTTCAGCCCCCATGATCCTTCACCACCTGCAGGGACCTGTCGTTTGTCAAGGTGATAAACGTGGGCCGGCGTTTCCTGGTGAACCGGGTGCAGGACTACATCCAGAGCAAGATCGTGTATTACCTCATGAACATCCACGTGCACTCTCACTCCATCTACCTGTGCCGCCACGGAGAGAGCAACCACAGCGTGGAGGGCCGCATCGGGGGGGGACTCCGAGCTTTCTCCTCGAGGGAAACAGGTACGATGACACAGAAAGAACCAAGACTCATTAGTTCACTGGGATAAGATTTACTTTAATTCTCTCCATTGCCACTGAGCATTAATCTAATGAAACAGACAGGAACCCTTAGAAAATAATTGATGATATCTAGACCAGAGGTCTTCAACAGGGGGTCCGCGACCCCTAGGGGGTCCGCGGAGGCTCTGCAGGGGAGTCGGGAAATCTTTGGTTGATTAAACAATTTTTAAATGTTTTCATAATTTTTTATTTATTTTCGAACCAATTTTTTTCCACAAATTTAAATGTCTTTAAATACACATTTACATGCATCCAACATATTATGAGGCTGATTTGACCCTCTGCCTGACAACCTCCATCCATCGAAGATTAGATAAGTTGTGTGCTACCCATCAGGGTCCGACATCTCACTAACGACATCTCACAGATAGCTTGAGGATTCACTGTCTCTTCTACATTCATGTTTAAAATAAAAACCTGAATCTGTGAATTACTTTAATAACTCAGTGTTGAATGCACGATGTTTGTTTATAAATGGCAGTGGCATGGCCACCCTGTACCTTGCACATGTTAAATTAAAAACATGAATATATGAACCTGTGTAATATTTGAATAGCTTAGTATTGAATGCACAATAACAGGGTAGCTGTGTTTTTACATGGCACTAGGACCAATTTAATATAAAACACAATTTTATATTATATATATAGTAGGGGGTCCCTGCTCCATCTCTCCACCAGTTTGGGGGTCCTTGGCCTGAAAAACGTTGAAGACCCCTGATCTTGACGATGATTGTTGATTTGTGTTTCTCTCGTTTCCCAGTTCGCCCTGCGAGACTTCATCGAGGAGCACCAACTGTGGGATTTGAAGGTTTGGACGAGTCAACTGAGAAGAACCATCCAGACGGCGGAGGAGCTCGGGGTTCCTTATGAACAGTGGAAGATTCTCAACGAGATCGACGCTGTCAGTACCGATCTATGAGAGGAATCTCTCTCATAAAGCATCTTTATGTATTAAAATATTCTGCTACTGTCTTTAAACAATCCCTATGTATAATATGTGGAATAGAAGTACTTCTTTCTTTGTATTATGTGCAGTGAAAGTGCTTCTGCTTACTTTACGTTGGTCTTTGATATTAGAATGAATATTCTTTTCTTTTTTTGAATATCCCTCCTCAGGGTGTGTGTGATGAGATGAGCTATGAGATGATCGAGAACACTTTCCCAGAGGAGTTTGCTTTGAGAGACCAGGACAAGGATCACTATGGTTACCAAGGAGGAGAGGTAACCTGGCCCACTCCTTCCATCCCCTCGTGTTTCACAGATGTTAATCAGGTTGATGTTTTGTTAAAATCGTCTTCTCTGGCTCTGTAGTCCTACCAGGATCTGGTTCAGCGACTGGAGACGGTCGTCATGGAGCTGGAGAGACAGGGCAACGTGCTGGTCGTCTGCCACCAGGCCGTGATGCGATGTTTGTTGGCGTACTTCCTGGATAAAAGTGCAGGTAGAAGAATGATCACACACACAGGACACACGGACACACAGATACTAACTTTGTGCTTTTTTTTATCATCCTACAGAAGATCTGCCGTACATGAAGTGTCCGCTCCACACTGTGCTCAAACTCACACCTGTGGCGTATGGTAGGTCCTTCCCCCCCCAGGACACACAACTTCACTCTATGACCCTTTCTTCTATTGAAATATTCTGTTTCCTCTCTTGCAGGTTTGCAAAGTGGAACTGTTTTATCTGAACGTGGAGGCAGTGAACACACATCGAGACCGGCCCCTTGTAAGTTCCTCTCATTCAAACTGAATAATCACATTTTTTACATGAATGTGATTTCACCATTGTTGAATTAAAGCCACAGAGTCTAACAGGCTCCTGTTTGTTGTATCCACTAGTTTAATGCTGGTTTGTGAGGCCTTGCTTCTTTAACTCCCTCTTTTTAATCCCTGTCCCTTGAATCTTGAACCTGCCTGCAGCTCAGCTAATGAAATGAAATGTTTTATATGTTATGGACTGAAGCCCTGGCTGATCGTGCTGCCCTGCTTGGCTGAAATAATCATTATTACCATCGCTCTGGTTATGGATGAAAGAAAAGCTGTATTTGAGCTTCTTTGAATTATTTTAAAGGTTTACACCCTTAAATGAAGAGAAGGTGTGTGCTTGACTTATTCTATCCTTAAAAGGAGACATATTCAGCGTCATAATTTGAATTTGTGTTTTGATTTGAAAAGGTTTACTTGCTCTAATCTTCAAAAAACACATCACTTTCTTCAGACTGTCCTTTGCTGCAGCTCCTCTGCAGCTTCTGGAGCTTCAGGTGCTTGAGGAGCTACAGGAGCTATGTTGTCTCAGGAGGAGAGGAGCTGCCTTCACTGAGGACTTTGGGCTTTTTAACTGCAGGTTTTTTACATGCACAAACTAGAATGGCACTCATTAACTGGAGAGGTGGTGGACTAGTGGCAGAAACTTGGACTATGGGCAGAAAAGGTCTCTGGTTCGTCTCTGGTTCGACTCCACGGAGAAACAAAAATCCAAGTGGATTCTCCCTGTCTAGTGCCCCTGAGCAAGGCACCTTACTTCCCCAACAACTGCTCTGTGTGTCCTGCACCAGATGGGTTAAAAGCAGAGGTTAAATTTCCCTCCTTGCATGTCTGTGCATGTGTGTGGGATAATAAGATGTTTCTTAATCTTAACAATCCCCTTAAATTCTCCAATTCAATTCAAAGTCTCCTTTGAATTGGCTTCTGTTGTTGAACCTGTTAACACGAGTCAATGTGGAGAGAATGGTTACTCTGCTCGGCTGTGATCAGGAGTCCCCAGATCTTTTGTTTTGTCCTTTAACACCTTGCAGCATCTCATCTCTTACCAGGATGAAACCCTGAGGGACTCTGCTCTCGTACCTCGGCGGAATAGTTACACTCCCTTGTCCAGTCACGACCAGGTCAAGCGTCCCAGGCAAGTGCAGGCAACCCGCCCTGGCTACCGCTTGCCCCCACGCCATCAGTTCTGATGCCAGAGGGACGACAAAGCCAAGTTAGTGAAAGAGTTACAGCCCCCCCCCCTTCAAATATGTCTCCATCTCCGTGTTGACATGGGACTTGTCTCTGTGTGTCTGTCACGTGTCGGGTCTCGAAGGAAAGTTCTCTTTCTTGAATGTTTCTTGGCCGTCTGATGTTTGTCTTGCTTGACCTTTGCTACACCACTGGTCTGTTTCCAGCGTGAATATGCAGAACAGCATGTCTCTTGGTGAGAAACACTCCTGATGAGTGGAGCCTCTGCTGAAATAAAATTTAAATTAAACTTTATGTGGAGATGAGGTGGTTTAAGAGTAGTAATCACTTCATGAGCCTCTTCTATAAGACAATCATTTATATCAGCATCAATTTTTTTTATCTTAAATTTTAGATTTAGACTATTTTCTAAAGCGACAGTTATTTTTTTTACTGAAATCCATTTGAGAACATTTAACTGCAATTGGAAATTAATATAAAATGTAAATTATAGATTTTAAACCCATAAAAATAGTTTTTTTATTTACAAATGCATATTCATAAGTATATTTGTTTTGTATGTGTTGGCCTTGCCTTGTGGGTACAGTGCTTTGGCCCATCTCCACATCTCTCTCTCTCTCTCCTTCTGAACCCGTCTTTCAGCCCCGAATAGGAAGAAGATGTCTGTGAGTATTTCTCTCTCTCTCTCTCTCTCTCTCTCTCTCTCTCTCTCTCTCTCTCTCTCTCTCTCTCTCTCTCTCTCTCTCTCTCTCTCTCTCTCTCTCTCTCTCTCTCTCTCTCTCTCTCTCTCTCTCTCTCTCTCTCTCTCTCTCTCTCTCTCTCTCTCTCTCTCTCTCTCTCTCTTTCTGAACCCGTCTTTCAGCCCCGAATAGGAAGCAGATTTTTGGGATTATTTTTTTTGTGTTAAAAAAACGTGTAGCCAACGTTTCATTTTCTTTTCCATAATTCATCCCATTGTTCAAGTCATGTTATCTGAATGTACGTTATCACAGTGTTTCATGTTTTTTTATGGTTTTCCAGCACTTTGGTTTCTTCAACCTTCCATCACCTTTGCACTCAGAAAGCTGCTGTCGATATGTTTCTTCTCAGCGACGTTATCAATAACGACTATCGCACCCTGATTCTTTAGAAGCTTAATAAATGGCTGCAACAGTAAAAAACAGCTTCTTTAAAAGCATTTGATTATCACATTTGTCAGACACCTAGATATGTTTTAAAGAGGTAAAATGATAGACAAGTAGCTATACTTTGCTGTGCACATATATAATGTATTAATCATTATAAGATGGTTATTTAAAAGTGTCTCAGTATTGATTAAAGTGAAGCAATCACACGTAGGTTCAGAAAAGTGATTAACTATTAATAACTTCTTAGACAATGTTCTAATGAACAGTCTCCAGTGCTGCAGCCGTTTAACAGCACTCCACATAAAATACCCAATTTTCCAAATATGAACTTAAGGCTCCTTGGACGCTATTAGTTTCCTCTAATAGTATTTTCTGCAGTGAGGCATTAATCTGTGAGTGTCAGTGACGTATCCTCTCTCTTCAAGGAGTCCCTGTGTGAAGGAATCGACTTTGACAGCTCCGAGGAAACTAGTGGCTGTGTCCGCCTCTGAGTGAAGATGAAAAGTCTTGTTCTTCACGGCACAAATTAAAGTGTGGATTCGATCATGACTGAAGATGGATAGAGGTATTTTTGAACTACAGTTTTTGGAAATCGTGGTCAGAGGAGGAGGAAGTCAAAGAAGAGTTTGTGTTTTAAAACCAGGCAACTTGGACACAGGGTCATTTTTTGTTTCTGTATATCTTCAGTTTCTGTCTTTGTCTTTATTCTGCATGCTGAGGCTTTGACCTGGAGGCCTTATCATTAGTATCATAAACTCTTCTGCATGTGCACTACAATAAATATATATTAACAAAACACAACACAGTGTTTTACACAACTGCCAACTAATCCTTATTGTACTGTAAATAATACAAAGCCTTACTGATCATAGACATTACTGGTCAGACATTTGCACTTGTGATTGTTATCTGAAGCCATCGTGTGTTGTCTCATCTTATAGATTTGAGAGATTGTAATGAACAGGGTTCTGAAGGAAGATTCAAATGCTGTATAAAGATTTATCCCTCTTGTTATAGAAGCATTGTTAGAAAATACTTCACATTACTTGACATATTGTCCCGGCTGTAGGTAACAGATTGAACTTTCTGTCTCGAGCTGCTGTTCACAATGTTTTTAATGTGTCTCAATCAGCTCTTAATGATACATATTCATTATGTGTTCTTTGAAGGGATTTGTAGGTATTATTGCTTTTTTGTTGAGATACTTTTGTTCATGTTATCAAACAAAGAATTTACTGTATTTGCTTCTTGCAAACGTTTATTTGCTTCTTAACTTTTCCTCAACATCAGCCTTTTTATTAACTAATGCAGTTTCATTTGATGACTGTGTAATGTTTGATTATTGATAAGTTATTGCCGTGCTCCAATCAGCCTCCTTGTGCCTTTTTAGCAGACGATAAAAGTGAGTTTCAATGACTCTTGTTTTTTCTCAAAGAAATATCAGAGACAAATGAATCTGTGCATTCAACTGTTATTGATCATTTTGGACTTTCATTGTATTGTCCCTTGTTATATGACAAACGTTAATAGTATTATCCATTTATTCATTCAGTTGCTTATTTCTCCTATTAAGATTCATTATCAAATGGATTTTTAGATCCCCCCCCCCCCAATTAATACACAAGATAAGGGGGAAGGGCAATTAGCACTATGGGGCTGTGGAGTCAGACAGCTCATTGGCTTTCCGTTGACTTGGAGAACATATTAAAAGAAGTATTTATGGTTTTTTTAATTATCCGAGAAACAGAAAAATATTGAAATAAGTACGACAATAAAACCTGATGTGACCACTGATACATAATCCTCAGTTAAACAGACACCACCACTGCTCAGTTCCTTTTCATACATGTCTTGAAAAAAATATATTTCATCATTATTATCATTCTCCTAGAGTTGCAACTACAAATTAACCGATCTATCATGACCAGAAAACAAAAAAGTCTCAAGGGGCATTATGAAAAACACAACAGGAAGGCCGCCATTTTGCATTATCTGGCCATTTTGGCCACATAATGATCAACTTCAAATTGAGATGAAAACAAAAACAATTAAAAATTAGAATTAAAATTTCTAGTTCTGCAAAGCAGCACTGAACGGGCCCGAGCACATGCATTTTGAAGCGTGACATGCATTTTGCGCATTGTGGCAAAGATAAACGCTTCACTTCCTCCGTAAGTCACATGACGTCGATCCTTGTCTGCTAATTGCTCATTAGATTAAATATGTTTGTTTTGAATCACTGCCATATGATCTATGTTGTTTTATATAGATCTGTGATCTACTGAGTCCAGTATCACACAGATTGACCGACGGAACCAAAACATCTCAGCACAAACATAAAAATAATTATCTTCAAATTTTATAGGTTGGGGATATCACAGCTGTCTCTGAGTTTAACAATCCTGCTGTTTGACATTTACCGTCATTCATGCGTGAGTGTAATGCTGCGTTCCAGACGACTCGCATGTCAGATACTCTGACCTGAAATTGCCGAGTTCCGACTTCACGTTAAACGTAAACAAACACGTCTGACTGTGAGAAGCTGATTAATTTGTCTCGTGAGGAGACAATTCAACTGTAGCCAGTGCAGCCTCCGTTCATACAGAAACAAAGAGGAGGAGGGCGACGACTCCATTATCTTTTTATTAGACTTTTATTCTTGGAAACACATTGAATACATAAAGGAGAACACGAACTGTCATTCAGGGTTCATACACATTTTGACCAATGGATTTCCATGACTTTTCCATGACTTTTCCATAACTTTAAACCAAATTTCCATGACCGAACATTTCGTGAAATCTCGGTGTATACGCGAAAAAGTGACAAAATGTAGTATTCAAACTAACAATGAGAATTCCAAGGCATACGGTACACCTTAAATGACACAAACCCAAGTATGCCTGCTTATATTTTGAGCATATTTCTTTAAAAATATATGAATTATTTAAAACTCAGCGTAAATGAACTAGGGATGGGGGATTCGATTAAATTGTCTTAATCGATCGTCGGAAGAATTAACGATCGATTAATCATTCATATTTTTATATTAAAATTCACTATTTATAGCCTATATTAAAATCCGTTCAATGTTACACTTGAAAATATGCGCTGCTGTAATCTTGAGCCCCGATGAGAGAGCAGCTAGCCGCTGAGAGCTAGCTCGATCTGACGGCTCTCGACCTCTCAGTCCGGTCGTTGTAACGCCCTCACTCCCGGAACCCCTCACCCAGACCCGGGTCTGTCCGGGTTACCCTCCGAATCTTAAATCTTTCACCACAATCAGATCAACTAAACGCTTTCTCTCTTGTATGAATCCTCATATGTCTATTTAGACTGCCCCTATGGATAAATATTTTACCACACTCAGAGCAACTAAACGGTTTCTCTCCCGTATGAATCCTCATATGTGTATTTAGACTCCACCTTCGGTTAAATCTTTCACCACACTGAGAGCAACTAAACGGTTTCTCTCCCGTATGAATCCTCATATGTGTATTTAGATTGCTCTTTTCGCCAAATCTGTTACCACACTCAGAGCAACTAAACGGTTTCTCTCCCGTATGAATCCTCATATGTGTATTTAGACTGCCCCTTTCGCTAAATCTTTTACCACACTGAGAGCAACTAAACGGTTTCTCTCCCGTATGAATCCTCATATGTATATTTAGACTGCACCTTCGGTTAAATCTTTCACCACACTCAGAGCAACTAAACGGTTTCTCTCCTGTATGAATCCTCATATGTATATTTAGATTGCCCCTTTGGTTAAATCTTTTACCACACTCAGAGCAACTAAACGATTTTTTTTCAGTCTTACATCCCACATCACTTAGAAGCTGTTTGTTGTTTCTTGTATTTAAACCTGTCTGAGGTTCCCTGGTCTCCAGCCAATCATCCTCACTCTCTTCAGTCTCAGAGGAGTCTTCAGTCTTGTCCTCAGGACCTTGTTGTAAACGTCCATCAGGACCTGAGTTCCTGGCTGGTTCTGGTCCTCCACAGTCCGCTCTGTTCTCTTTTGTCTCACTCGGATGAAGCTTTGACGATTTAAGTTTCTCTTCATGTTCTTCACTCTTCACATCGACAGGAGTCAATGTGAACTTGATATCAACCTCCTCCAGTCCTTGAAGCTGCTGTCCATCCTGATTGGTCCACGGTTCCTCCTGTTCCTCTTTAATGTGGGGGGGCTCTGGGTCCTCTTGGTCCACAAGGGGGCTCCACTGCTGCTCCTCAGGGGGAAACTCTTCTTTAATCACTATCAGTTGCTGGACGTCTGCAGGACACACTGAAACACAAAAAAAAATGTTTATAATTTCAGAGTTTCCTGAAGTGTTTTGAAAAACTTGTGTTGTGTCGTTTAATGTCGACTGTTGGGATTTTTGAACGATCACATTCAGGAAGTAGAGATGTTGAGGTTGTTTACAGTTGTTGTTACGACGCAGCTCGTAAAGGAAGCAGCATAATACAAAAGGTTTCTGGTAAAAAAAAGTTTTTCATTCACAGCAGCAGGTTTTCTGCACAGACTCGTTCACAACAGCATCAAATCCTCCTCATTATTCAGGTGAGAGGTGGAGCAGCCGGGTGCAGCAGACAGTGACAGGAAGTGGAGTATTAACTCCGCTGCCCCAGCTAATGCTAGCTTACGTTAGCCTGTGAGCGGTTCCTTCCAACTTTGTCTCAAGAACTGTTTACATTCCACTCCCTAGCATCACACTTCAAGGGTTACAGTGCAATCCTTCTGGCCTTCCTTGCTGCAAAGTCATCAATCAAAACATCGTTTTCAACAGTTTGAATTTAGAAAAACTCCTCTCGGCTGAAGCTACTGTTACTGGTAGTGTTGCTCTGATCCACAGAGCAATACACAAATTGGGATATATTTCTGTGAGCTGCTTTGCATGTATGAAAGAGTTGTCATGTTCTTTGATGGCCAGTAAGGTCTAACTCCTTGGCCAGCTTATTTGGTTATTAAGTATTTTGGTGTATTTGGACAGCCTGACATACTTTTTTCATTCCAAAATAGCTGTTGATTAGTTGAATCCGGTCTGATTAAACTCTCTAGCTCGCTACACCAATACTAACATTGTTATTATAACTCAAATTTCAACTTCATGACACCAGTGTTAATTTTGGTATCTATTTTAGATTTAATATCGTCTTTAGACGAAAATGCATATTAGTTTTAGTCACATTCAGTCATTTTTATCCTTCTTAGTTTAAGTCTAGTTTTCGTTGATGGAAACTCAGAACATTTCAGTCTAGTTTTAGTCGACGAAAACTCATTAATTTTTGTCTAGTTTAAGTCACATTTAATAGTCCATCTTATAGCCACATTTAACCCCTTTCCTTCCCTTCTCAGGCCCAGGGACCCCCTGTGTTGTGTCTACAACTGCATAATAGTCTAGCTTGCAGTACTTAAATTGTGGATACAATTACTCTCCGATACAGATCTCCTAGCATATGCCTACAGCTGAATTCCAATTAATGCAGTGTAAATCATCATTAAAATATAAGAGAAAATCAAGCCTAGATTTTGAAGATTCAAATGCTTTGATATCACAACACAACTACTATGCCTACCTGACCTTAGAGCTAAATCAACCACATATCCACCATGTATAGTTTTGCCCTGGACAGTTTATCCCCTGGGGTATACTCTGGCCTGGAGGGGTATAGTATGGCCTAGGCTGTTTTACACCCCGTGGTATAGTTTTGCCTAGGCCAGTTTATCCCCCGGGGTATACTTTGGTTTATTTGGCCTGTTACACCGGGACCCCTGTTAAACTATCCTTATTATAGAGAACGCTCTTATTGTTTTACGGTAATAGTTTTGCCTGTTATTAGAGGTTTTACGTTTCTCTCGTACCTTTGTATATATATGACGTGCATGTCGTCACATCCTGTGTTATTGCTGTTGTGAACCTGTGCATGAAGCGGATGCACAGAGCCGGTGCACGAGGAAGAATAAATTATACTGAATGAAACCGACGCTCCGCTTGTACTTTTCACGCTAAAGTTACACTGCGCAAGTGAGTTAACTTAACAGGTTATGGGCCCAGGGCTGAAGACAAGCGAGCGAGAAGTAGTTGCGACGTATTACGCATTAATAGCTAGCAGAGAAGCTACAAGAAAGTGACGGGCTAACGATGGCTAACCGAGGAACAGGAGCTCCAGCACCGCAGCTTATATTCGGTGGGACGGAGGAGAAATTCGACCTTTGGGAGACACGGTTCCTGAGCTGCCTGCATATCCTGAAGTGGAAGGATACTTTTGTGAGAGAACCAGTTGATGCGAGCGAGGAAGACGGACGGAAGAATGCCGACTGCTACGCTGAGCTGGTAAGGCTAATAGATGATAAAAGCCTATCGCTAATAAGACACGAGGCTGCTGATGATGGCAGGAAAGCCCTGAGAATACTAAAAGAACATTATTCTGGAAAGAGCAAGCCACGGATTATAAATATGTACACGTCTCTAACCAAGCTTCACATGGCAGACAGCCAGACTGTTACTGACTATTTAATAAGAGCTGAGAACATTATAACAGCATTAAGGGAAGCAGGAGAGACCATGAGTGATAGACTGATCGCGGCCATGACGCTAAGCGGGCTACCGGACTCGTTCAAGCCGCTAGCTGTCCATGTGACGCACAATGGAGACAGCGTCACGTTTGCAGATTTCAAAAGAAGACTACGAGTCTATGAGGAATCAGGGAAAATGAAAATGGCTGAAGCAACTACAGATAATGTGATGAAAACGTATACAAGACATGGTGGAGGCCATAGCAAGCCACACAGTAGCAGAAAAGAAGAAGATGCTAACATTACTTGCTACAAGTGTGGAATAATGGGACACATGGCAAGAAGGTGTTACAGAAAAGTGTGGTGCAGTTACTGCAAGAACAATACGCATGCAAAAACACTTTGTAAGAAGAAGGGGGGACAAGATGGCGTCAGAAAAGTTGCAGAGGAGCAAGGTGACGACCAAGACCACCTCTTCATGGCCAGATATGTCAAGAGTGAAAGACCACCAGGTAAAGTGAAGATGAAAGGCATCATGGTGGATGCGGGAGCGACTTCCCACATCATGAATGACATCAACAAGTTCCACCCGACCAAAATGGCAGAGCAGAGAGAGGGTGGAGAACACTATGATATGAGCAGATGCCTACTGATAGAAAGCGGGTTACCAGATAATTTATGGAACTACGCTGTTCAGACCTCAGCTTATGTGAGAAACAGATGTTACAGTAGACGTACAAAGAAAACGCCGTACGAGCTATTCACAGGAAGGGTACCAGACATATCCAAATTACAAAAATTCTGATCGATGTGTTTTGCCTACAAGCAAGAGAAAAGCAAATTGGATTCCAGATGTGAGCAAGGTGTTTTCATAGGCTATGATAAACAGCCCAGCCTGTCTAGTGTACTATCCAGACACAGAGAGGGTTAAAAAGCATAGGTTGGTGAAATTCACCACTAAAGCAAGCAAAGAAAGGGAAACACAAACATCTGAGTCACACATAGAATACGGGGATATACACTCTACTGATGACAACAGTGATGAGTATGTTGTTGATAAGAATGTGAAAAATGTACCAGGTCAAGGTGTTCAAAGTGATAGAGAGACTTCATCTGAAAAGACTGAGTACACACAGCCAGATGTGTCCACGGAGACTGTGATCAAGAGGAACCCACCGAGAATTAGAAAGAGACCAGCTTATCTACAGGATTATGTGACAGATGACAAACTGCACACATGCATGGACTCTTGTTACAGAGCAGTGTGTGACATACCTCAAAATTACCAGGACCCCATTGCATCAAGCAAAGCAAGGCAGTGGACTAATGCCATGAGAGGAGATGCAATCCCTGGAGGAGAATGAGACTTTCAAGCTTACTCAGTTGCCACCAGGCAACCAGACAGTGGGGGGCAGATGGGTTTATGCACTTGAGACCAAAATTGATGGATCTGATAAATATAAAGCAAGATTCATAGCAAAAGGCTACAGTCAGAAACCAGGCACTGACTACGAGGAGACTCTCACCCACAGATGATATGTCAAGTGTGAGAGTGGTCATGCAAAAGGCTGTACAAGATAACCTAGTCCTACACCAGATGGATATGAAGACAGCTTACTTGCATGCCCCAATTGACCGTGAAATTTATATGGAGCAACCTGAGGGTTATGAGAAAAAGTCCAATACAGGTGAAAAACTTGTGTGTGAATTACAAAAATCTATTTATGGTCTGAAACAATCAGGGAGAAATTGGAATACTATAATGCATGAATGTTTAAGTGAGAATGATTTTGTACAGAACCCAGCTGAGAACTGTGTGTATACAAAAGAAAAGCACAACGAGAAAGTAATCCTAATCATATGGGTTGACGATCTGGTGATAGCAGCTAGTAATGAAAATGTTCTGAAAAATGTAAAGAGAATACTCACTGAAAGGTTCAAAATGAAAGACTTGGGAAAGCTGAGACATTTCTTGGGCATAGATTTCGAACAAGCAGATGGTGTAGTCAAAATGTCACAGGGGAGATATGTGAGAAATTCTAGATCGATTTGGGATGCAGGATTGCAAAGGTAGAGAAACTCCATGTGAACCAAAACTTGAATACACAAAAGATGCAGAAAAACTGAAAGACCCAAGAATGTACAGGGAGGCAGTAGGAAGTTTAATTTACTTGTCTACATGTACCCGACCAGACATAACTTTTGTGGTCAGTAAACTCTCCCAGCACTTTGCTGAACCAACAGTAGAACACTGGAACACATTAAAACATGTGTTCAGGTACCTTAAAGGTACAACAGAACAGGGATTATGTTTTAGGAGAAATGACAGAGAAAAATTAGGCCAAAGAGTCTACAGTGATGCTGACTGGGCATCAGACCCAGCAGATAGGCGAAGTACATCAGGTTATTGTGTCAGTCTAAATGAGGGAAGCTCTTTGATATCCTGGAAAACAAGAAAACAAACGAAAGTAGCTTTATCCTCTTGTGAGGCTGAATACATGTCCTTAGCATCAGCCGTACAGGAATGCATTTACTTAGAGCAGTTACTCAGGGGTATAGACACATATCAATATGCAAAAACCAAAGTGTATGATGACAACCAAGGTGCCATAGCACTAGCCAAAAATCCAGTCAACAGACAACGGAGCAAGCACATTGACATTAAGTATCATTTTATCATGAAAAAGGTGAACAATGAAAAGTTTATTTTGGAATATTGTCCTACTGAGCAAATGATTGCTGATGTCATGACAAAGCCAGCTACTAAGCTGAAGTTAAAAATATTTGCACAAAACATGTTTGGTACTTAAGAGTGCAAAGAGTATTTTGTTTCTTTGAGTATCTAGGATACCCACATTCTGTTATTTTTGTTTTGATGCAACCTAATGAGATAAGAGCGAGTGGGGGTGTTAAACTATCCTTATTATAGAGAACGCTCTTATTGTTTTACGGTAATAGTTTTGCCTGTTATTAGAGGTTTTACGTTTCTCTCGTACCTGTGTATATATGACGTGTATGTCGTCACATCCTGTGTTATTGTTGTTGTGAACCTGTGCATGACACGGATGCACAGAGCCGGTGCACGAGGAAGAATAAATTATACTGAATGAAACAGACGCTCCGCTTGAACCTTTCACGCTGAAGTTACACTGCGCAAGTGAGTTAACTTAACAACCCCACCTGGCTTGGACTCTTATCCCGCACCCACGTCTCAATTCTGTGTTACATTAACACACATAACAGTATATTGTATATTGCACATCCACATTTCTCTCCTGTTTTGCATTTTACTTTTTATTTAACTTTTTATATCTCGTATATATCTGTTTTGCATTTTACTCTTTATTTTACTTTTTATATCTTGGATATTATTTTTTTATTAACAGTTATTTTTTTTCTTATGTGAAGTACTTATTGTGTTTTTATGCTTTATGTTAAATGTATGCACCTATTTACCAAAGAAAATTCCAGGTAGGTGTAAAGCTACTTGGCAATAAATCCTTTCTGATTCTGATTCATCAGGATGCAGCCACGTCTCAGTGAGGGACAATAAATCTATGTTGTAATCTGAGACTAGGTCATTAACTAAAATAGCTTTTGATGACAGTGATCTCATGTTTAAAACACCACATTTAAAAGTCTTAGTTTCCTGAGTTGTTGCAGAGGTTGTGTTAATTTCTATTAGATTATTGTGTGGAATTCTCGCTCTGTTAATGTTTGATTTAAATCATGTAATCGGACGGTGGACAGACACAGTCTCTATGGGGTTGTGTGACTGATCCAGAGGGAGCAGAGAAGTGTGTAGCACTGCAGCTCTGCTTCCTGGTCCCAACTCTGGGTTGTCATGTTATAGAATGGGTAATATTCCTAGAATATTACTGTGTCCGACATCGTTTCTGCAAAAGCACAGACTCAACATTAACTTTAGTGACCTCCGACATGCGAAGCCGGGAGCCGTTGCTGCCGACGTGAATTGCGATTTCACTGTTTAGTTTTCGCCAGCAGCTTCAGTTTGGATTCGATGTCACCGGTGTTCCAGTTTAACTGGCGATTTGTTGTTTGTTAACCTTCTTCCAGATGTTGATGGTGGGTTGCAGAGCTGGTCGCAGATTCGTCATTTTCACAAAGCGCCTGTGTGTGAAGTGCGGTGATCTACTGAAGGTCTCGCTGAAATAAAAATCCTACAAAAACCCTTCACGAGTTCATGTGTCCGTGCCAGAATCACGTTGAGACTTCAATACGAATTAAATGGTTAAAAAAAAGAAAAGAGTACAAAAATCTTGACCGGGACTCGAAACAGCGAGCCGAACAACTAATAACTTCTGGCCTGATGACGATCTCACTACGCCACTGAGCCGCTGAAGTTTCCATCGCGCAATAGATAAATGTCTCGTTCTTTGCTTTGTCAGCTGTATAACACCAGATGTGCTTTAAGGTAACGCCCAGATCATCTGGTGATAGTCCCAACACAGAATAAACGCATGTTTACTTAATACCAGGCTTTACAATCTGATGCTCCTCTTCATAGGAGACACAAGGAGCTCTGAAGAACACACACGCTTGACCAGCTCCACGCCAAGTGCTTGTGTTTGACGCTGGTGATCATTACAACGCGCACACACCAAAGCAGTGTCAGATGTAAACATCGCCTCACAACATCAAGGCGGAAGCTCCAGCGGTGTTTTTATGAGTAAAGTTGGTGAACGTGCTTCTAATGGACGGGTGAAGCTTCACGTGTCCTCCTGTCGCTGCTGGTTAAAGTCAGCAGACGTGATTTTAAAACACAAATTATAATAGTGATAAATAATAATAATAATAAAACTATTTATATTTTGTTGTATTTTCACAAACAATGTGTTGTGGTGATACAAGCTATTGTGGACGCTTCATGAAACATCATCATTAAAAATAAAGTGCATTTTGTGTCAGTATCATCAGATCTGTGGTCCACACCAACCATGATATCTACGAGCACATGAAAAGCCCACTCATAGTAAGCAGGCGAACTATTTGTGGCTTTTGCTTTGTCTGTGCGCAGGATAAAGCAGTTTTTCATGATGTCGTATATACGTGTGGTCGGCACACGGGCGCAGCGGTGTCCAAATGTGTCAAGTATGAATGATAACTCCGAGTTTTTGGGGAAATTGTGACTGTCAAAAGTTAACCTGGGCGTGTTCCTTGAAACAATAACTCAGGGTAAGATGTGCACAGGCTTCACAGTCACCGGAACATAAACGTGACTCAGCAAATCTCCCGATCAGTGGCGCAGTGGGCAGTGCCATTGTCATCACGTTAATTTTTATGTGGACCACACCGCATCGATTCCTGTGGTGGGATTTCTTTCACATTTATATTTAGTCAGAAGATGATACTGATACAAAATGCACTTTATTTTTAATGATGATGTTTCATGAAGCGTCCACAATTGCTTGTATCACCACAACACATTGTTTGTGAAAATACAACAAATATAAATAGTTTTATTATTTATCACTATTATTATTTATCACTATTATAATTCACCAACTTTATTCATAAAAACACCGCTGGAGCTTCCGCCTTGTTGCTGTGAGGAGTTTACATCTGACACTGCTTTGGTGTGTGCGCGTTGTAATGATCACCAGCGTCAAACACAAGCACTTGGCGTGGAGCTGGTCACGCGTGTGTTCTTCAGAACTCCCTGTGTCTCCTATGAAGAGGAGCATCAGATTGTGAAGCCTGGTATTAAGTATATATGCGTTTTGTCTGTGTTGGGACTATCACCAGATGATCTGGGCGTTACCTTAAAGCACATCTGTTGTTATACAGCTGACAAAGCAAAGAACGAGACATTTATCTATTGCGCGATGGAAACTTCAGCGGCTCAGTGGCGTAGTGAGATCGTCATCAGGCCAGAAGTTATTAGTGCTTTGACTCGCTGTTTCGAGTCCCGGTCAAGATTTTTGTACTATTTTCTTTTTTTTTAACCATTTAATTTATATTGAAGGCTCCACGTGATTCTGGCACGGACACATGAACTCGTGAAGGGTTTTTGTATGATTTTTATTTCAGCGAGACCTTCAGTAGATCACCAAACTTCACACACATGCGCTTTGTGAAAATGACGAATCTGCGACCAGCTCTGCAGCCGACCATCAACATCTGGAAAAAGGTAAACAAATCGTTGAGGCTAAGCTACGTGCTAAGCTAGGTAGCTCCGCGGCGGCTAGCGGGGGCTAAGCTAACTACAGCTAACGTAGGTTCTAGGCTGCGGAGCCTCTCGCCTCCATCGCTACCAACACACTGCATTTATTACATGTAGCACTACTGTTAATGGAGGCGGAGGAGTCAGTGAACATGAGCCACTCGGAGCAAGAGGGAGAGAGAGAAGCCATCGCTGCTGTATCAGCCTGTTAGACCAAGAGGCTGAGCTCACACAGAACACAGAGTCACGAAGCACCAGAGAGGAGGGGCTGGGATGTGTGGCTGTTTAACTACAGACCGGTGATTGTAGCCGGAGTGATGCAGAGAAACAGCTGTTAACAGAGGAGCTAGTTCAGAGAGCGTCACCAGCATAGATAGATATAGATATATATGATGCTAGCTAACGTTAGCCTGTTAGCGGTTCCTCTAGGGACTGACCTGCTCTGTGCAGCCGGACTTCGGGCTGCATCACGGCATCGAGCAGCCTCCTCTGGCGGCAGATCTCCAGCTCTGTCCGCTCCACTCGCTCCTCGTACCCAGCCACGGTTTCCTCAAGTCCCGCAAGGATCTGCTCCTCCGCCGCCGCGAGCCGCTCGGTGAGCATCGCTCTCAGCTCCGGGACTCGAGCCTTTCCTCCTCCTTCCTCCACCTGCAGCAGGAAGTCTTCAGCGGCAGCGCGGATCCGCTCATGTACCGACTCCCGCAGCAGCTGCATGGCGGACATGTTGCTCCTTCCTCCTCACGCTGAGTCTCTGAGGGGACAAAGAGACAAAGACAGGAAACAGAGACTCCGATAGTTGTGAAACAAAGCTTATTTCCTGTTGCCAGTAGGTGGCGCCATCGGTATTATTACAAACAGACTAATAGATCTGTTCAAGTAGGGAGTGTTCATGTTATTAGACTTCACGCCGATACATAATAAAACCACTGCTGATTTCCACAGAGCACAGCTGCCTCTCTCCCCTCACGGTCGTATCTGGTGGAAATGGGGTTTGTCTCGTGAAAACGTGACGGGCTCCTGACAGCATCTCACTGCTGAATCGTGACCTAGATATCAAACAGGCTGCTGCTGTCACTCTGAAGCTGACACTGTCCAAGTTATACACATTGACTTGTTTTCTCAGGTTTTTGATGCAACAAACACAACAAGAGAACGTAGAGACCTCATTCAAGGCTTTGTGAAGGAGAATGCATTCAAGGTAACACTGGAAGTGTTTTTATTATATTCTGCTGTTATTTTGTCTTTGGAAATTGGACTTAATTGAAATTCACATTCAAACATTCACAGTTTATGTAGCGTTGAACGTGAAATGATGAATGTGAGACTTTTAAATGTTAACAAGATGTATATTAGCTATCTATCCTAATCACTTTGTACCAAGCCGAAAGACAGCACCTTTGATTAACCTGTGTATGCTTCAAGCCAGGAGAGTGATTGCTTTGAGATGGAAGAGTATAGACAGTCCTACAACTGCGATGTGGCTAAGGGAAATGGCTTCTTGCCTTGCCTTGGAGAAATTAACATATGTGGTCACAGGGAAAAACAGTAAATTCAAGGAGATATGGGACACCTTCATGCAATTTTTGGAAAGCGACCAAGTGGAAATTAATGAGTGAAACAGAATAAAGTAGCAGCACCTAATAGGATGAATATTAATTGTAACTAACTTATATTATGAATAAGAGAACGTTATTTTATCTAGGCTTTTGATTTGATTGATTGTAATTTAATTTATCCGTATTTGTATAATTATGTCTTTATGTCTTTTAAATTATTTTATTTAATCTTATTTAAGTTATTTGATTTCTGCCTCTTTTTCTTTACCCTGAGTGTTTGATTGTGGGTTGGGGGTGTTCATAAACGTTTGTATGTTTATAAATGTTTGAATGTATGTTTCTTATATGTAAAACTCAATAAATATATTGTTAAAAAAAATAATGTTAACAAGAAAACTCCACAGGGCCCCTTCAATGTCTAATTTAAAAACTGGATGATCTTATGATGTTTGCGTGATAGTCGTACGTTGACCTCTGACCTCTCTCCAACAGGTGTTCTTGGTGGAGTCGGTGTGCGACGACCCTGAGGTGAAAGCTGCTAATATTCTGGTACGTCACTCAAACCCATAATCTTTAAATATTCCCAGTGTCTGCTTAGTTATGTAAGAACCATGCTGCTTGCTCACATGGTCTGACTGTGTTGCGTACCTGCGACAGGAAGTGAAGGTGTCCAGTCCCGACGACCCTGAGAGACACAGAGAGAGAGTAATGGACGACTTCCTCAAACGCATCGAATGCTACAAGGTCACTTATCAACCGTTAGATCCTGACAACTACGACAAGTAAGAGCTGATCACATCTGCTTCTCTCTATCTCAATAGGTCATTACATTTAAAATCTGGATTATTGGATCGCTCCTGTGAACCTAAAAGGTTTTATAGCAGTTTGCAACAAATAAACACTAGATGGCGTCAGTAAGCAGATTTTAAGTTCAGCCCCCATGATCCTTCACCACCTGCAGGGACCTGTCTTTTAACAAGGTGATAAACGTGGGTCGGCGTTTCCTGGTGAACCGGGTGCAGGACTACATCCAGAGCAAGATCGTGTATTACCTCATGAACATCCACGTGCACTCTCACTCCATCTACCTGTGCCGCCACGGAGAGAGCAACCACAACGTGGAGGGCCGCATCGGGGGGGACTCCGAGCTTTCTCCTCGAGGGAAACAGGTACGATGACACAGAAAGAACCAATCACAAGACTCATTAGTTCACTGGGATAAGATTTACTTTAATTCTCTCCATTGCCACTGAGCCACTGATCTAAAGAAACAGACAGGAACCCTTAGAAAATAATTGATGATATCTAGACCAGAGGTCTTCAACAGGGGGTCCGCGACCCCTAGGGGGTCCGCGTAGGCTCTGCAGGGGAGTCGCGAAATCTTTGGTTGATTAAACAATTTTTAAATGTTTTTATAATTTTTTATTTATTTTTGAACCAATTTTTTTCCACAAATTTAAATGTCTTTAAATACACATTAACATGCATCCAACATATTGTGAGGCTGATTTGACCCTCTGCCTGACAACCTCCATCCATCGAAGATTAGATAAGTTGTGTGCTACCCATCAGGGTCCGACATCTCACTAACAACATCTCACAGATAGCTTGAGGGTTCACTGTCTCTTCTACATTCATGTTTCAAATAAAAACCTGAATCTGTGAATTACTTTAATAACAAAGTGTTGTATGCACGATGTATGTTTATAAATGGCAGTGGCATGGCCACCCTGTACCTTGCACATGTTAAATTAAAAACATGAATATATGAACCTGTGTAATATTTGAATAGCTTAGTATTGAATGCACAATAACAGGGTAGCTGTGTTTTTACATGGCACTAGGACCAATTTAATATAAAACACAATTTTATATTATATATATAGTAGGGGGTCCCTGCTCCATCTCTCCACCAGTTTGGGGGTCCTTGGCCTGAAAAACGTTGAAGACCTCTGATCTTGACGATGATTGTTGATTTGTGTTTCTCTCGTTTCCCAGTTCGCCCACGCCCTGCGAGACTTCATCGAGGAGCACCAACTGTGGGATTTGAAGGTTTGGACGAGTCAACTGAGAAGAACCATCCAGACGGCGGAGGAGCTCGGGGTTCCTTATGAACAGTGGAAGATTCTCAACGAGATCGACGCTGTCAGTACCGATCTATGAGAGGAATCTCTCTCATAAAGCATCTTTATGTTTTAAAATATTCTGCTACTGTCTTTAAACAATCCCTATGTATAATATGTGGAATTGAAGTACTTCTTTCTTTGTATTATGTGCAGTGAAAGTGCTTCTGCTTACTTTACTTTGGTCTTTGATATTAGAATGAATATTCTTTTCTTTTTTTGAATATCCCTCCTCAGGGTGTGTGTGAGGAGATGAGCTATGAGATGATCGAGAACACTTTCCCAGAGGAGTTTGCTTTGAGAGACCAGGACAAGGATCACTATGGTTACCAAGGAGGAGAGGTAACCTGGCCCACTCCTTCCATCCCCTCGTGTTTCACAGATGTTAATCAGGTTGATGTTTTGTTAAAATCGTCTTCTCTGGATCTGTAGTCCTACCAGGATCTGGTTCAGCGACTGGAGCCGGTCATCATGGAGCTGGAGAGACAGGGCAACGTGCTGGTCGTCTGCCACCAGGCCGTGATGCGATGTTTGTTGGCGTACTTCCTGGATAAAAGTGCAGGTAGAAGAATGATCACAAAACACACACAGGACACACGGACACACAGATACTAACTTTGTGCTTTTTTTAATCATCCTACAGAAGATCTGCCGTACATGAAGTGTCCACTCCACACTGTGCTCAAACTCACACCTGTGGCGTATGGTAGGTCCTTCCCCCCCAGGACACATGACTTTACCCTATGACCCTTTCTTCTATTGAAATATTCTGTTTCCTCTCTTGCAGGTTGCAAAGTGGAACTGTTTTATCTGAGCGTGGAGACAGTGAACACACATCGAGACCGGCCCCTTGTAAGTTCCTCTCATTCAAACTGAATAATCACATTTTTTACATGAATGTGATTTCACCATTGAATTAAAGCCACAGAGTCTAACAGGCTCCTGTTTGTTGTATCCACTAGTTTAATGCTGGTTTGTGATGCCTTGCTTCTTTAACTCCCTCTTTTTAATCCCTGTCCCTTGAATCTTGAACCTGCCTGCAGCTCAGCTAATGAAACTAAATGTTTTATATGTTATGGACTGAAGCCCTGGCTGATCATGCTGCCCTGCTTGGCTGAAATAATCATTATTACCATCGCTCTGGTTATGGATGAAAGAAAAGCTGTATTTGAGCTTCTTTGAATTATTTTAAAGGTTTACACCCTTAAATGAAGAGAAGGTGTGTGCTATACTTATTCTATCCTTAAAAGGAGACATGTTCAGGGTCATAATTTGAATTTGTGTTTTAATTTGAAAAGGTTTACTTGCTCTAATCTTCAAAAAACACATCACTTTCTTCAGACTGTCCTTTGCTGCAGCTCTTTGCTGGAGCTTCATGTGCTTCAGGTGCTTGAGGAGCTACAGGAGCTGTGTTGTCTCAGGAGGAGAGGAGCTGCCTTCACTGAGGACTTTGGGCTTTTTAACTGCAGGTTTTTTACATGCACAAACTAGAATGGCACTCATTAACTGGAGAGGTGGTGGACTAGTGGCAGAAACTTGGACTATGGGCAGAAAAGGTCTCTGGTTCGTCTCTGGTTCGACTCCACGGAGAAACAAAAATCCAAGTGGATTCTCCCTGTCTAGTGCCCCTGAGCAAGGCACCTTACTTCCCCAACATCTGCTCCCTGGGCGCCGTACACGGCTGCCCACTGCTCTGTGTGTCCTGCAGCAGATGGGTTAAAAGCAGAGGTTAAATTTCCCTCCTTGCATGTCTGTGCATGTGTGTGGGATGTATATTATTACATTGTAATAAAATGTATCTTAATCTTAACAATCCCCTTAAATTCTCCAATTCAATTCAAAGTCTCCTTTGAATTGGCTTCTGTTGTTGAACCTGTTAACACGAGTCAATGTGGAGAGGATGGTTACTCTGCTCGGCTGTGATCAGGAGTCCCCAGATCTTTTGTTTTGTCCTTTAACACCTTGCAGCATCTCATCTCTTACCAGGATGAAACCCTGAGGGACTCTGCTCTCGTACCTCGGTGGAATAGTTACACTCCCTTGTCCAGTCACGACCAGGTCAAGCGTCCCAGGCAAGTGCAGGCAACCCGCCCTGGCTACCGCTTGCCCCCACGCCATCAGCTCTGATGCCAGAGGGATGGCAAAGCCAAGTTAGTGAAAGAGTTACAGCCCCCCCCCCCCCCTTCCAATATGTCTCCATCTCCGTGTTGACATGGGACTCGTCTCTGTGTGTCTGTCACGTGTCGGGTCTCGAAGGAAAGTTCTCTTTCTTGAATGTTTCTTGGCCGTCTGATGTTTGTCTTGCTTGACCTTTGCTTCACCACTGGTCTGTTTCCAGCGTGAATATGCAGAACAGCATGTCTCTTGGTGAGAAACACTCCTGATGAGTGGAGCCTCTGCTGAAATAAAATTTAAATTAAACTTTATGTGGAGATGAGGTGGTTTAAGAGTAGTAATCACTTCACGAGCCTCTTCTATAAGACAATCATTTCTATCAGCATCAATTTTTTTTATCTTAAATTTTAGATTTAGACTATTTTCTAAAGCGACAGTTATTTTTTTTACTGAAATCCATTTGAGAACATTTAACTGCAATTGGAAATTAATATAAAATGTAAATTATAGATTTTAAACCCATAAAAATAGTTTTTTTATTTACAAATGCATATTCATAAGTATATTTGTTGTGTATGTGTTGGCCTTGCCTTGTGGGTACAGTGCTTTGGCCCATCTCTCTCTCTCTCTCTCTCTCTCTCTCTCTCTCTCTCTCTCTCTCTCTCTCTCTCTCTCTCTCTCTCTCTCTCTCTCTCTCTCTCTCTCTCTCTCTCTCTCTCTCTCTCTCTCTCTCTCTCTCTCTCTCTCTCTCTCTCTCTCTCCTTCTGAACCCGTCTTTCAGCCCCGAATAGGAAGCAGATTTTTGGGATTATTTTTTTTGTGTTAAAAAAACGTGTAGCCAACGTTTCATTTTCTTTTCCATAATTCATCCCATTGTTCAAGTCATGTTATCTGAATGTACGTTATCACAGTGTTTCATGTTTTTTTATGGTTTTCCAGCACTTTGGTTTCTTCAACCTTCCATCACCTTTGCACTCAGAAAGCTGCTGTCGATATGTTTCTTCTCAGCGACGTTATCAATAACGACTATCGCACCCTGATTCTTTGGAAGCTTAATAAATGGCTGCAACAGTAAAAAACAGCTTCTTTAAAAGCATTTGATTATCACATTTGTCAGACACCTAGATATGTTTTAAAGAGGTAAAATGATAGACAAGTAGCTATACTTTGCTGTGCACATATATAATGTATTAATTCAGAAAAGTGATTAACTATTAATAACTTCTTAGACAATGTTCTAATGAACAGTCTCCAGTGCTGCAGCCGTTTAACAGCACTCCACATAAAATACCCAATTTTCCAAATATGAACTTAAGGCTCCTTGGACGCTATTAGTTTCCTCTAATAGTATTTTCTGCAGTGAGGCATTAATCTGTGAGTGTCAGTGACGTATCCTCTCTCTTCAAGGAGTCCCTGTGTGAAGGAATCGACTTTGACAGCTCCGAGGAAACTAGTGGCTGTGTCCGCTTCTGAGTGAAGATGAAAAGTCTTGTTCTTCACGGCACAAATTAAAGTTTGGATTCGATCATGACTGAAGATGGATAGAGGTATTTTTGAACTACAGTTTTTGGAAATCGTGGTCAGAGGAGGAGGAAGTCAAAGAAGAGTTTGTGTTTTAAAACCAGGCAACTTGGACACAGGGTCATTTTTTGTTTCTGTATATCTTCAGTTTCTGTCTTTGTCTTTATTCTGCATGCTGAGGCTTTGACCTGGAGGCCTTATCATTAGTATCATAAACTCTTCTGCATGTGCACTACAATAAATATATATTAACAAAACACAACACAGTGTTTTACACAACTGCCAACTAATCCTTATTGTACTGTAAATAATACAAAGCCTTACTGATCATAGACATTACTGGTCAGACATTTGCACTTGTGATTGTTATCTGAAGCCATCGTGTGTTGTCTCATCTTATAGATTTGAGAGATTGTACTGAACAGGGTTCTGAAGGAAGATTCAAATGCTGTATAAAGATTTATCCCTCTTGTTATAGAAGCATTGTTAGAAAATACTTCACATTACTTGACATATTGTCCCGGCTGTAGGTAACAGATTGAACTTTCTGTCTCGAGCTGCTGTTCACAATGTTTTTAATGTGTCTCAATCAGCTCTTAATGATACATATTCATTATGTGTTCTTTGAAGGGATTTGTAGGTATTATTGCTTTTTTGTTGAGATACTTTTGTTCATGTTATCAAACAAAGAATTTGCTGTATTTGCTTCTTGCAAACGTTTATTTGCTTCTTAACTTTTCCTCAACATCAGCCTTTTTATTAACTAATGCAGTTTCATTTGATGACTGTGTAATGTTTGATTATTGATAAGTTATTGCCGTGCTCCAATCAGCCTCCTTGTGCCTTTTTAGCAGACAGTAAAAGTGAGTTTCAATGACTCTTGTTTTTTCTCAAAGAAATATCAGAGACAAATGAATCTGTGCATTCAACTGTTATTGATCATTTTTGACTTTCATTGTATTGTCCCTTGTTATATGACAAACGTTAATAGTATTATTCATTTATTCATTCAGTTGCTTATTTCTCCTATTAAGATTCATTATCAAATGGATTTTTAGACCCCCCCCCCCCCCCAATTAATACACAAGATAAGGGGGAAGGGCAATTAGCACTATGGGGCTGTGGAGTCAGACAGCTCATTGGCTTTCCGTTGACTTGGAGAACATATTAAAAGAAGTATTTATGGTTTTTTTAATTATCCGAGAAACAGAAAAATATTGAAATAAGTACGACAATAAAACCTGATGTGACCACTGATACATAATCCTCAGTTAAACAGACACCACCACTGCACAATTCCTTTTCATACATGTCTTGAAAAAAATATATTTCATCATTATTATCATTCTCCTAGAGCTGCAACTACAAATGAACCGATCCATCATGACCATAAAACAAAAAAGTCTCAAGGGGCATTATGAAAAACACAACAGGAAGGCCGCCATTTTGCATTATCTGGCCATTTTGGCCACATAATGATCAACTTCAAATTGAGATGAAAACAAAAACAATTAAAAATTAAAATTAAAATTTCTAGTTCTGCAAAGCAGCACTGAACGGGCCCGAGCACATGCATTTTGAAGCGTGACATGCGTTTTGCGCATTGTGGCAAAGATAAACGCTTCACTTCCTCCGTAAGTCACATGACGTCGATCCTTGTCTGCTAATTGCTCATTAGATTAAATATGTTTGTTTTGAATCACTGCCATATGATCTATGTTGTTTTATATAGATCTGTGATCTACTGAGTCCAGTATCACACAGATTGACCGACGGAACCAAAACATCTCAGCACAAACATAAAAATAATTATCTTCAAATTTTATAGGTTGGGGATATCACAGCTGTCTCTGAGTTTAACAATCCTGCTGTTTGACATTTACCGTCATTCATGCGTGAGTGTAATGCTGCGTTCCAGACGACTCGCATGTCAGATACTCTGACCTGAAATTGCCGAGTTCCGACTTCACGTTAAACGTAAACAAACACGTCTGACTGTGAGAAGCTGATTAATTTGTCTCGTGAGGAGACAATTCAACTGTAGCCAGTGCAGCCTCCGTTCATACAGAAACAAAGAGGAGGAGGGCGACGACTCCATTATCTTTTTATTAGACTTTTATTCTTGGAAACACATTGAATACATAAAGGAGAACACGAACTGTCATTCAGGGTTCATACACATTTTGACCAATGGATTTCCATGACTTTTCCATGACTTTTCCATAACTTTAAACCAAATTTCCATGACCGAACATTTCGTGAAATCTCGGTGTATACGCGAAAAAGTGACAAAATGTAGTATTCAAACTAACAATGAGAATTCCAAGGCATACGGTACACCTTAAATGACACAAACCCAAGTATGCCTGCTTATATTTTGAGCACATTTCTTTAAAAATATATGAATTATTTAAAACTCAGCGTAAATGAACTAGGGATGGGGGATTCGATTAAATTGTCTTAATCGATCGTCGGAAGAATTAACGATCGATTAATCATTCATATTTTTATATTAAAATTCACTATTTATAGCCTATATTAAAATGCAGTGAAAATAGAAACAACATCGTGTTTCCTCATTGAGATCTTTATTACAAGATTAACAACTCTAGAACGTTAAACGGGATCCGTTCAATGTTACACTTGAAAATATGCGCTGCTGTAATCTAGAGCCCCGATGAGAGAGCAGCTAGCCGCTGAGAGCTAGCTCGATCTGACGGCTCTCGACCACTCAGTCCGGTCGTTGTAACGCCCTCACTCCCGGAACCCCTCACCCAGACCCGGGTCTGTCCGGGTTACCCTCCGAATCTTAAATCTTTCACCACAATCAGATCAACTAAACGCTTTCTCTCTTGTATGAATCCTCATATGTCTATTTAGACTGCCCCTATGGATAAATATTTTACCACACTCAGAGCAACTAAACGGTTTCTCTCCCGTATGAATCCTCATATGTGTATTTAGACTCCACCTTCGGTTAAATCTTTCACCACACTGAGAGCAACTAAACGGTTTCTCTCCCGTATGAATCCTCATATGTGTATTTAGATTGCTCTTTTCGCTAAATCTGTTACCACACTCAGAGCAACTAAACGGTTTCTCTCCCGTATGAATCCTCATATGTGTATTTAGACTGCCCCTTTCGCTAAATCTTTTACCACACTGAGAGCAACTAAACGGTTTCTCTCCCGTATGAATCCTCATATGTATATTTAGACTGCACCTTCGGTTAAATCTTTCACCACACTCAGAGCAACTAAACGGTTTCTCTCCTGTATGAATCCTCATATGTATATTTAGATTGCCCCTTTGGTTAAATCTTTTACCACACTCAGAGCAACTAAACGATTTTTTTTCAGTCTTACATCCCACATCACTTAGAAGCTGTTTGTTGTTTCTTGTATTTAAACCTGTCTGAGGTTCCCTGGTCTCCAGCCAATCATCCTCACTCTCTTCAGTCTCAGAGGAGTCTTCAGTCTTGTCCTCAGGACCTTGTTGTAAACGTCCATCAGGACCTGAGTTCCTGGCTGGTTCTGGTCCTCCACAGTCCGCTCTGTTCTCCTTTGTCTCACTCGGATGAAGCTTTGACGATTTAAGTTTCTCTTCATGTTCTTCACTCTTCACATCGACAGGAGTCAATGTGAACTTGATATCAACCTCCTCCAGTCCTTGAAGCTGCTGTCCATCCTGATTGGTCCACGGTTCCTCCTGTTCCTCTTTAATGTGGGGGGGCTCTGGGTCCTCTTGGTCCACAAGGGGGCTCCACTGCTGCTCCTCAGGGGGAAACTCTTCTTTAATCACTATCAGTTGCTGGACGTCTGCAGGACACACTGAAACACAAAAAAAAATGTTTATAATTTCAGAGTTTCCTGAAGTGTTTTGAAAAACTTGTGTTGTGTCGTTTAATGTCGACTGTTGGGATTTTTGAACGATCACATTCAGGAAGTAGAGATGTTGAGGTTGTTTACAGTTGTTGTTACGACGCAGCTCGTAAAGGAAGCAGCATAATACAAAAGGTTTCTGGTAAAAAAAAGTTTTTCATTCACAGCAGCAGGTTTTCTGCACAGACTCGTTCACAACAGCATCAAATCCTCCTCATTATTCAGGTGAGAGGTGGAGCAGCCGGGTGCAGCAGACAGAGACAGGAAGTGGAGTATTAACTCCGCTGCCCCAGCTAATGCTAGCTTACGTTAGCCTGTGAGCGGTTCCTTCCAACTTTGTCTCAAGAACTGTTTACATTCCACTCCCTAGCATCACACTTCAAGGGTTACAGTGCAATCCTTCTGGCCTTCCTTGCTGCAAAGTCATCAATCAAAACATCGTTTTCAACAGTTTGAATTTAGAAAAACTCCTCTCGGCTGAAGCTACTGTTACTGGTAGTGTTGCTCTGATCCACAGAGCAATACACAAGTTGGGATATATTTCTGTGAGCTGCTTTGCATGTATGAAAGAGTTGTCATGTTCTTTGATGGCCAGTAAGGTCTAACTCCTTGGCCAGCTTATTTGGTTATTAAGTATTTTGGTGTATTTGGACAGCCTGACATACTTTTTTCATTCCAAAATAGCTGTTGATTAGTTGAATCCGGTCTGATTAAACTCTCTAGCTCGCTACACCAATACTAACATTGTTATTATAACTCAAATTTCAACTTCATGACACCAGTGTTAATTTTGGTATCTATTTTAGATTTAGTATCGTCTTTAGACGAAAATGCATATTAGTTTTAGTCACATTCAGTCATTTTTATCCTTCTTAGTTTAAGTCTAGTTTTCGTTGATGGAAACTCAGAACATTTCAGTCTAGTTTTAGTCGACGAAAACTCATTAATTTTTGTCTAGTTTAAGTCACATTTAATAATCCATCTTATAGCCACATTTAACCCCTTTCCTTCCCTTCTCAGGCCCAGGGACCCCCTGTGTTGTGTCTACAACTGCATAATAGTCTAGCTTGCAGTACTTAAATTGTGGATACAATTACTCTCCGATACAGATCTCCTAGTATATGCCTACAGCTGAATTCCAATTAATGCAGTGTAAATCATCATTAAAATATAAGAGAAAATCAAGCCTAGATTTTGAAGATTCAAATGCTTTGATATCACAACACAACTACTATGCCTACCTGACCTTAGAGCTAAATCAACCACATATCCACCATGTATAGTTTTGCCCTGGACAGTTTATCCCCTGGGGTATACTCTGGCCTGGAGGGGTATAGTATGGCCTAGGCTGTTTTACACCCCGTGGTATAGTTTTGCCTAGGCCAGTTTATCCCCCGGGGTATACTTTGGTTTATTTGGCCTGTTACACCGGGACCCCTGTTAAACTATCCTTATTATAGAGAACGCTCTTATTGTTTTACGGTAATAGTTTTGCCTGTTATTAGAGGTTTTACGTTTCTCTCGTACCTTTGTATATATATGACGTGTATGTCGTCACATCCTGTGTTATTGCTGTTGTGAACCTGTGCATGAAACGGATGCACAGAGCCGGTGCACGAGGAAGAATAAATTATACTGAATGAAACCGACGCTCCGATTGTACTTTTCACGCTAAAGTTACACTGCGCAAGTGAGTTAACTTAACAGGTTATGGGCCCAGGGCTGAAGACAAGCGAGCGAGAAGTAGTTGCGACGTATTACGCATTAATAGCTAGCAGAGAAGCTACAAGAAAGTGACGGGCTAACGATGGCTAACCGAGGAACAGGAGCTCCAGCACCGCAGCTTATATTCGGTGGGACGGAGGAGAAATTCGACCTTTGGGAGACACGGTTCCTGAGCTGCCTGCATATCCTGAAGTGGAAGGATACTTTTGTGAGAGAACCAGTTGATGCGAGCGAGGAAGACGGACGGTAGAATGCCGACTGCTACGCTGAGCTGGTAAGGCTAATAGATGATAAAAGCCTATCGCTAATAAGACACGAGGCTGCTGATGATGGCAGGAAAGCCCTGAGAATACTAAAAGAACATTATTCTGGAAAGAGCAAGCCACGGATTATAAATATGTACACGTCTCTAACCAAGCTTCACATGGCAGACAGCCAGACTGTTACTGACTATTTAATAAGAGCTGAGAACATTATAACAGCATTAAGGGAAGCAGGAGAGACCATGAGTGATAGACTGATCGCGGCCATGACGCTAAGCGGGCTACCGGACTCGTTCAAGCCGCTAGCTGTCCATGTGACGCACAATGGAGACAGCGTCACGTTTGCAGATTTCAAAAGAAGACTACGAGTATATGAGGAATCAGAGAAAATGAAAATGGCTGAAGCAACTACAGATAATGTGATGAAAACGTATACAAGACAAGGTGGAGGCCATAGCAAGCCACACAGTAGCAGAAAAGAAGATGCTAACATTACCTGCTACAAGTGTGGAATAATGGGACACATGGCAAGAAGGTGTTACAGAAAAGTGTGGTGCAGTTACTGCAAGAACAATACGCATGCAAAAACACTTTGTAAGAAGAAGGGGGGACAAGATGGCGTCAGAAAAGTTGCAGAGGAGCAAGGTGACGACCAAGACCACCTCTTCATAGCCAGATATGTCAAGAGTGAAAGACCACCAGGTAACGTGAAGATGAAAGGCATCATGGTGGATGCGGGAGCGACTTCCCACATCGTGAATGACATCAACAAGTTCCAGAGCTTCGACAACTCGTTCCGGTCAGAGACCCACTCAGTGGAATTAGACGGAAGCAAGTGCAGTGGAAGAGCACAACAGAGAGGCACGGCGGTGATACATCTTCTAGACCACGCAGGACGACAACACACAGCGCAGCTACGAGAGGCCCTCTACATGCCATCATATCCAAACGACATCTTCTCAGTGGCAAGAACAACAAATGGAGGAGCGACACTCACTTTCAAGAAGGGGAACAGTCGCATGATCACCAAGGATGGCAGCACATTCATGAGAATGGACATTTGTATTACTTACCAACTGTTGAGAAGGATGTTGATAAATGTAAAGTATGTCATGATATGCAAACTTGGCATGAAATATTGGGTCATTGTAATTATGAAGATGTGAAAAGGTTGCAAAGTGTTGTGAAGGGCATGGTGATTAAGGGAGGTGCAGTAGGGTTGGATCAATTATGTGATGTGTGTACACAGGGAAAGTTCACCAAGACAAGAAATAGGGAGCCAGATAGGAAGGCAAAGAAGCCCCTAGAACTAGTCCACACCGACTTAGCCGGTCCCATGCGGACACCAAGCACAGTCCTGTACAGACGACTACTCAGGAACTATGCTTGTATATTTTCTTAAGTCCAAGAGTGATACAGTGCAGGCCACAGAAAAATTCTTAGCACACATAGCTCCTTATGGAGAAGTCAAGTGTATCCGTTCAGATAACGGCACTGAGTTTACAAGTCGAGACTTCCAGACACTTGTAACAAAAAATAGGATTAGACCTGAGACGTCTGCGTCATACTCACCCCACCAAAATGGCACAGCAGAGAGAGGGTGGAGAACACTATGATATGAGCAGATGCCTACTGATAGAAAGCGGGTTACCAGATCATTTATGGAACTACGCTGTACAGACCTCCGCTTATGTGAGAAACAGATGTTACAGTAGACGTACAAAGAAAACGCCGTAAGAGCTATTCACAGGAAGGGTCCCAGACATATCAAAATTACAAAAATTCGGATCGATGTGTTTTGCCTACAAGCAAGAGAAAAGCAAATTGGATTCCAGATGTGAGCAAGGTGTTTTCATAGGCTATGATAAAAACAGCCCCGCCTATCTAGTGTACTATCCAGACACAGAGAGGGTTAAAAAGCATAGGTTGGTGAAATTCACCACTAAAGCAAGCAAAGAAAGGGAAACACAAACATCTGAGTCACACATAGAATACGGGGATATACACTCTACTGATGACAACAGTGATGAGTATGTTGTTGATAAGAATGTGAAAAATGTACCAGGTCAAGGTGTTCAAAGTGATGATAGTGAGACTTCATCTGAAAAGACTGAGTACACACAGCCAGATGTGTCCACAGAGACTGTGATCAAGAGGAACCCACCGAGAATTAGAAAGAGACCAGCTTATCTACAGGATTATGTGACAGATGACAAACTGCACACATGCATGGACTCTTGTTACAGAGCAGTGTGTGACATACCTGAAAATAACCAGGACGCCACTGCGTCAAGCAAAGCAAGGCAGTGGACTAATGCCATGAGTAGGGGTGCAACGATTAGTCGACGTCGTCGACAAAAATCGATGACCAAAATAGTCGCCGACGAATTTACTCGTCGATGATTCGTTGGTTACGTCATAGCGCGTGTTTCTCGTGCCGCGCACCGGTACTAAACTTTGTTTTACCGGAGGTGCTGATAGAAGTAGCTGAGGAGTGAGCCATCTCGCTCCCTTCCTTTCTCTGAAAGTCGCGCATGTGCAATAGCGACAAAACATGGACTGATGTCGGCGTCCGCTGCCGCGGTTCCAGAGAACTTCACCCGTAACAGCCCGAAAAAACTACCTGCAGTATCTGTACAGAGGACCTGCTCTCCATGGAAGCATGACACGCGCATGTGAGGAGGAGGCACGTGTGACATCGTAACGGAGACGATGCGGACTCGCCTCCGTCAGATGTTATATATAAAACGTATATACCTGCGCGCAGGATTCTAGCAATCATTACAAAAATACGGATTGTTTTTTTTAACGAGTTTAAAAGCGAAATATTATCCTATTGCTTGACAAACGTCTTTTTTTAATCAAAATGATTTAGTCCGAAGAAGACTGTAGTTTTGTTGATGTTTTTATTAATGTTATTTTCCCGGTCCTTTTTTGTTAACACGAAAAATGGATACTTGATTTTTAATTTATTTTTAGTACCAGCACTTGGCCTGTTCTTGGTTCACTGTAAAAAGGGAAACTTAAATTTAAATTAATTTTTTTTATTAGCACTTTGCCAGTCCTTGGTTTTAAATGGACACAAACTTGATTTTTCTTTGATTTTGTGTCAACAGTACCCTTATATGAAACAAAGTTTATTAAAAGACATTTTTTTTGAATGAAGTATCGATCTTTATTGCCTTTATTTTCAGTCATCACATGCCTCGAACAACCTCAAGCTAAATTTAAAAGCTGTTGGCTAAATAAGAGCAATTGAGAATTTGTGTCATTCATAATCCGATTAGTCGATTAATCGTTTCAATAATCGGTGACTAATCGACTATCAGAATAGTCGTTAGTTGCAGCCCTAGCCATGAGAGAGGAGATGCAATCCCTGGAGGAGAATGAGACTTTCAAGCTTACTCAGTTGCTACCAGGCAAACAGACAGTGGGGGGCAGATGGGTTTATGCACTTAAGACCGCAAATTGATGGATCTGATAAATATAAAGCAAGATTCGTAGCAAAAGGCTACAGTCAGAAACCAGGCACTGATTTATTTTATTTTTTATTTTTTAATATAGCGCCAGATCTCTACATAAATCATTTTAAGGTTACATTTCCTATAAAACAGGTCTATAGCTCGCATTTCTGTCTCGACATGGTCGCGCGGTTAGAGTTCTCCTCTGCTCTCTGTATCGCGCACGGCGGAGTTCCATCCAGATGCGCGCACACACAGACACGTGCGCGCACACACAGGTGAGCTACCTCCCACCAGCGGACAGAGAGCATCCATCTGAAAACATGTCGCATCAACCACCTGAGAAGCAGTTAAAAATATCCGCGCTCCCAGGTGGAACATGGTAACATCCACTCTCCTGCGAGTAGCAGCCGGAGCAGCTCTCCTGCTCCGGGTCCGAGTTCAGAGAAGAGCCCGAGTGTTGCACGCCCTGCCCCAGACAAGAATCTGCTCAGTCACCACCGGATGACAGGTTCTGACCCAGCTTGGCTGTCAGAGGGGCAATACTCCCCCTGGTTGTACAAGACTGATCTTGGTAACTTAAGTATTACACCGGACCAAATCTTCAGCGCGCAGGCGCCTGGCTGTTAACACGGGACACGCATTTCTCGGTCAATTCTGCTTTCTCCGCTTGTTGTATTCAACCGTGAACGCACCTCGCCTCGCAACTTCAGCCTGAACCATTATTAATCCCGCTGCGTCACTTCCTTCTATCACTGTTTAACCGGCAAATCTGACGTGAAAATATTTTTATTACAGGCGGAAGTTTCAAAACGGTAACTTAACACAAACGAGGGCTATGGCGAAGTGCTCTATTCTAACTAGTCCTGTTTGATTGCTGTGGTTACAGTGATTTCAGGTGGTAGAGAAGTCGTTATTATATATACATTTACAAATATATGGGAAGATTGCTAGTAGGATCTCGACTTTTGTCTTCTTTCACTTTATGCGCATGCTCCATGACGTCTTTACAGTGATTTCAACCAATCTGCTGCAGCGTTTCCGTGTTTTCGTGACGGGCTTTGTGTAGACGCGATAAACATTAGTACCGGATCCAAAAAAATTTCCGGATTTCGGCAATCCAGGTTACTAATGGAAGTCAGTGAATACATACATTACATACATACATGTATACATGCATGCATAAATAAATAGATAGATAGATAGATACGTTACAGTTCATAGAGAAAGAATAGGGTTTATTTCAGTTTTCTTTTTGGTTTTTGGAATGTGTTGTCGAATACGTAGACAGCATAAACAGGCAGTTGTGAGAGGAAACCAGACCCGGCCATTTATAGAGTCTCCCTGCCAGTCCTACAGAAGGGACAAACTGGACAAACACATGATGTCTGAGCATCACAGAATAGCCTGTAAGCGCCGGTCAGAAATCCAATGTAAGACATGTAACACATTAACATCATGATTCCTTTAAGTTTTTAAAGTCGCCCGCCGACAACCAAGGTGCCATAGCACTAGCCAAAAACCCAGTCAACAGACAACGGAGCAAGCACATTGACATTAAGTATCATTTTATCAGGGAAAATGTGAACAATGAAGAGTTTATTTTGGAATATTGTCCTACTGAGCAAATGATTGCTGATGTCATGACAAAGCCAGCTACTAAGCGGAAGTTAAAAAGATTTGCACAAAACATGTTTGGTACTTAAGAGTGCAAAGAGTATTTTGTTTCTTTGAGTATCAAGGATACCACATTGTTATTTTTGTTTTGATGCAACCTAATGTGATAAGAGCGAGTGGGGGTGTTAAACTATCCTTATTATAGAGAACGCTATTATTGTTTTACGGTAATAGTTTTGCCTGTTATTAGAGGTTTTACGTTTCTCTAGTACCTGTGTATATATGACGTGTATGTCGTCACATCCTGTGTTATTGTTGTTGTGAACCTGTGCATGACACGGATGCACAGAGCCGGTGCACGAGGAAGAATAAATTATACTGAATGAAACAGACGCTCCGCTTGAACCTTTCAGTGAGTTAACTTAACAACCCCCACCTGGCTTGGACTCTTATCCCGCACCCACGTCTCAATTCTGTGTTACATTAACACACATAACAGTATATTGTATATTGCACATCCACATTTCTCTCCTGTTTTGCATTTTACTTTTTATTTTACTTTTTATATCTTGGATATTATTTTTTTATAAACAGTTATTTTTTTTCTTATGTGAAGTACTTATTGTGTTTTTATGCTTTATGTTAAATGTATGCACCTATTTACCAAAGAAAATTCCAGGTAGGTGTAAAGCTACTTGGCAATAAATCCTTTCTGATTCTGATTCATCAGGATGCAGCCACGTCTCAGTGAGGGACAATAAATCTATGTTGTAATCTGAGACTAGGTCATTAACTAAAATAGCTTTTGATGACAGTGATCTCATGTTTAAAAGACCACATTTAAAAGTCTTAGTTTCCTGAGTTGTTGCAGAGGTTGTGTTAATTTCTACTAGATTATTGTGTGGAATTCTCGCTCTGTTAATGTTTGATTTAAATCATGTAATCGGACGGTGGACAGACACAGTCTCTATGGGGTTGTGTGACTGATCCAGAGGGAGCAGAGAAGTGTGTAGCACTGCAGCTCTGCTTCCTGGTCCCAACTCTGGGTTGTCATGTTATAGAATGGGTAATATTCCTAGAATATTACTGTGTCCGACATCGTTTCTGCAAAAGCACAGACTCAACATTAACTTTAGTGACCTCCGACATGCGAAGCCGGGAGTCGTTGCTGCCGACGTGAATTGCGATTTCACTGTTTAGTTTTCGCCAGCAGCTTCAGTTTGGATTCGATGTCACCGGTGTTCCAGTTTAACTGGCGATTTGTTGTTTGTTAACCTTCTTCCAGATGTTGATGGTGGGTTGCAGAGCTGGTCGCAGATTCGTCATTTTCACAAAGCGCCTGTGTGTGAAGTGCGGTGATCTACTGAAGGTCTCGCTGAAATAAAAATCCTACAAAAACCCTTCACGAGTTCATGTGTCCGTGCCAGAATCACGTTGAGACTTCAATACAAATTAAATGGTTAAAAAAAAGAAAATAGTACAAAAATCTTGACCGGGACTCGAAACAGCGAGCCGAACAACTAATAACTTCTGGCCTGATGACGATATCACTACGCCACTGAGCCGCTGAAATCTTCGTCTCACAATAGATAAATGTCTCGTTCTTTGCTTTGTCAGCTGTATAACACCAGATGTGCTTTAAGGTAACGCCCAGATCATCTGGTGATAGTCCCAACACAGACAATACGCATATATACTTAATACCAGGCTTCACAATCTGATGCTCCTCTTCATAGGAGACACAGGGAGCACACACACACACACACACACACACACACACACACGCTTGACCAGCTCCACGCCAAGTGCTTGTGTTTGACGCTGGTGATCATTACAACGCGCACACACCAAAGCAGTGTCAGATGTAAACATCGCCTCACAACATCAAGGCGGAAGCTCCAGCGGTGTTTTTATGAGTAAAGTTGGTGAACGTGCTTCTAATGGACGGGTGAAGCTTCACGTGTCCTCCTGTCGCTGCTGGTTAAAGTCAGCAGACGTGATTTTAAAACACAAATTATAATAGTGATTAATAATAATAATAATAAAACTATTTATATTTTGTTGTATTTTCACAAACAATGTGTTGTGGTGATACAAGCTATTGTGGACGCTTCATGAAACATCATCATTAAAAATAAAGTGCATTTTGTGTCAGTATCATCAGATCTGTGGTCCACACCAACCATGATATCTACGAGCACATGAAACGCCCACTCATAGTAAGCAGGCAAACTATTTGTGGCTTTTGCTTTGTCTGTGCGCAGGATAAAGCAGTTTTTCATGATGTCGTATATACGTGTGGTCGGCACACGGGCGCAGCGGTGTCCAAATGTGTCAAGTATGAATGATAACTCCGAGTTTTTGGGGAAATTGTTACTGTCAAAAGTTAACCTGGGCGTGTTCCTTGAAACAATAACTCAGGGTAAGATGTGCACAGGCTTCACAGTCACCGGAACATAAACGTGACTCAGCAAATCTCCCGATCAGTGGCGCAGTGGGCAGTGCCATTGTCATCACGTTAATTTTTATGTGGACCACACCGCATCGATTCCTGTGGTGGGATTTCTTTCACATTTATATTTAGTCAGAAGATGATACTGATACAAAATGCACTTTATTTTTAATGATGATGTTTCATGAAGCGTCCACAATTGCTTGTATCACCACAACACATTGTTTGTGAAAATACAACAAAATATAAATAGTTTTATTATTATTATTTATCACTATTATAATTTGTGTTTTAAAATCACTTCTGCTGACTTTAACCAGCAGCGACAGGAAAACACGTGAAGCTTCACCCGTCCATTAGAAGCACGTTCACCAACTTTACTCATAAAAACACCGCTGGAGCTTCCTTCTTGTTGTTGTGAGGCGATGTTTACATCTGACACTGCTTTGGTGTGTGCGCGTTGTAATGATCACCAGCGTCAAACACAAGCACTTGGCGTGGAGCTGGTCACGCGTGTGTGTTCTTCAGAGCTCCTTGTGTCTCCTATGAAGAGGAGCATCAGATTGTAAAGCCTGGTATTAAGTATATATGCGTTTTGTCTGTGTTGGGACTATCACCAGATGATCTGGGCGTTACCTTAAAGCACATCTGTTGTTATACAGCTGACAAAGCAAAGAACGAGACATTTATCTATTGCGCGATGGAAACTTCAGCGACTCAGTGGCGTAGTGAGATCGTCATCAGGCCAGAAGTTATTAGTGCTTTGACTCGCTGTTTTGAGTCCCGGTCAATGTTTTTGTACTATTTTCTTTTTTTTTAACCATTTAATTTATATTGAAGTCTCAACGTGATGCTGACACGGACACATGAACTCGTGAAGGGTTTTTGTATGATTTTTATTTCAGCGAGACCTTCAGTAGATCACCGAACTTCATACACATGCGCTTTGTGAAAATGACGAATCTGCGACCAGCACTGCAGCCGACCATCAACATCTGGAAAAAGGTAAACAAATCGTTGAGGCTAAGCTACGTGCTAAGCTAGGTAGCTCCGCGGCGGCTAAGCTAACTACAGCTAACGTAGGTTCTATGCTGCGGAGCCTCTCGCCTCCATCGCTACCAACACACTGCATTTATTACATGTAGCACTACTGTTAATGGAGGCGGAGGAGTCAGTAAACATGAGCCACTCGGAGCAAGAGGGAGAGAGAGAAGCCATCGCTGCTGTATCAGCCTGTTAGACTACGAGGCTGAGCTCACACAGAACACAGAGTCACGAAGCACCAGAGAGGAGGGGCTGGGATGTGTGGCTGTTTAACTACAGACCGGTGTTTGTAGCCGGAGTGATGCAGAGAAACAGCTGTTAGCAGAGGAGCTAGTTCAGAGAGCGTCACCAGCATAGATAGATATAGATATATATGATGCTAGCTAACGTTAGCCTGTTAGCGGTTCCTCTAGGGACTGACCTGCTCTGTGCAGCCGGACTTCGGGCTGCATCACGGCATCGAGCAGCCTCCTCTGGCGGCAGATCTCCAGCTCTGTCCGCTCCACTCGCTCCTCGTACCCAGCCACGGTTTCCTCAAGTCCCGCTAGGATCTGCTCTTCCGCCGCCGTGAGCCGCTCGGTGAGCATCGCTCTCAGCTCCGGGACTCGAGCCTTTCCTCCTCCTTCCTCCACCTGCAGCAGGAAGTCTTCAGCGGCAGCGCGGATCCGCTCATGTACCGACTCCCGCAGCAGCTACATGGCGGACATGTTGCTCCTTCCTCCTCACGCTGAGTCTCTGAGGGGACAAAGAGACAAAGACAGGAAACAGAGACTCCGAGCTCCGAGCCAGCAGCGACCCCTGCTGGACTAGAGGACGAGGAGGAAACGAAAGTACTAACACTGCACAGTAGAAATACTCTGTTGCAAGTAAACAAGTACTAAAGTATAAGCAACAAAATAAACTTAACCAATAGTGGAAGAAGAATTCGGATCATGCACTGAGGTAAAAGTACCAAGACAGTAGAGTAATATTCCATTATAAGTAAAAGTACAAGACATTGAAGTAGAAATATTCAATAATTAAATTAAACAAACTCCGACAGTAAAACCAAAAAAAACCAACAATTTCTAGGACTGAAAAGCAGCACTTAACAGCCCGAGCACATAAACGCTTCACTTCCTGCGTCCGTCACGTGATGTTGATTCTTCTCTGCTAATTGCTCAATTCGGTCAACACTATCAATTGCACATCACACTGGGAAAACTTTATGTAAATTGCCAGTAGGTGGGGCCATCAGTATTATTACATACAGACTAATAGATCTGTTCAAGTAGGGAGTGTTCATGTTATTAGACTTCACGCTGATACATAATAAAATCACCTCTAATTTCCACAGAGCACAGCTGCCTCTCTCCCCTCACGGTCGTATCTGGTGGAAATGGGGTTTGTCTCGTGAAAACGTGACGGGCTCCTGACAGCATCTCACTGCTGAATTGTGACCTAGATATCAAACAGGCTGCTGCTGTCACTCTGAAGCTGACACTGTCCAAGTTATACACATTGACTTGTTTTCTCAGGTTTTTGATGCAACAAACACAACAAGAGAACGTAGAGACCTCATTCAAGGCTTTGTGAAGGAGAATGCATTCAAGGTAACATTGGAAGTGTTTTTATTATATTCTGCTGTTATTTTGTCTTTGGAAATTGGACTTAATTGAAATTCACATTCAAACATTCACAGTTTATGTAGCGTTGAATGTGAAATGATGAATGTGAGACTTTTAAATGTTAACAAGAAAACTCCACAGGGCCCCTTCAATGTCTAATTTAAAAACGATATTGTGTTGATTTCATGTTAGTTGTACGTTGACCTCTGACCTCTCTACAACAGGTGTTCTTCGTGGAGTCGGTGTGTGACGACCCTAAGGTGAAAGCTGCTAATATTCTGGTACATCACTCAAACCATTAATCTATAAATATTCCCGGTGTCTGCTTAATTATGTAAGAACCATGCTGCTTGCTCACATGGTCTGACTGTGTTGCATACCTGCCACAGGAAGTGAAGGTGTCCAGTCCCGACGACCCTGAGAGACACAGAGAGAGAGTAATGGACGACTTCCTCAAACGCATCGAGTGCTACAAGGTCACTTATCAACCGTTAGATCCTGACAACTACGACAAGTAAGAGCTGATCACATCTGCTTCTCTCTATCTCAATAGGTCATTACATTTAATATCTGGATTATGCTCCTGTGAATCTAAAAGGTTTTATAGCAGTTTCCAACAAATGAACACTAGATGGCGACAGTAAACAGATTTTAAGTTCAGCCCCCCCATGATCCATCACCACCTGCAGGGACCTGTCGTTTATCAAGGTGATAAACGTGGGCCGGCGTTTCCTGGTGAACCGGGTGCAGGACTACATCCAGAGCAAGATCGTGTATCACCTCATGAACATCCACGTGCACTCTCACTCCATCTACCTGTGCCGCCACGGAGAGAGCAACCACAACGTGGAGGGCCGCATCGGGGGGGACTCCGAGCTTTCTCCTCAAGGGAAACAGGTACGATGACACAGAAAGAACCAATCACAAGACTCATCAGTTCACTGGGATAAGATTTAATTTAATTCTCTCCATTGGCTTTTTCATAAGCATTAATCTAATGAAACAGACAGGAACCGTTAGAAAATAATTGATGATATCCAGACGATGATTGTCGATTTGTGTTTCTCTCGTTTCCCAGTTCGCCCACGCCCTGCGAGACTTCATCGAGGAGCACCAACTGTGGGATTTGAAGGTTTGGACGAGTCAACTGAGAAGAACCATCCAGACGGCGGAGGAGCTCGGGGTTCCTTATGAACAGTGGAAGATTCTCAACGAGATCGACGCTGTCAGTACCGATCTATGAGAGGAATCTCTCTCATAAAGCATCTTTATGTATTAAAATATTCTGCTACTGTCTTTAAACAATCCCTATGTATAATATGTGGAATTAAAGCACTTCTTTCTTTGTATTATGTGCAGTGAAAGTGCTTCTGCTTACTTTACTTTGGTCTTTGATTTTAGAATGAATATTCTTTTCTTTATTTGAATATCCCTCCTCAGGGTGTGTGTGAGGAGATGAGCTATGAGATGATCGAGAACACTTTCCCAGAGGAGTTTGCTTTGAGAGACCAGGACAAGGATCACTATGGTTACCAAGGAGGAGAGGTAACCTGGCCCACTCCTTCCATCCCCTCGTGTTTCACAGATGTTAATCAGGTTGATGTTTTGTTAAAATCGTCTTCTCTGGCTCTGTAGTCCTACCAGGATCTGGTTCAGCGACTGGAGACGGTCGTCATGGAGCTGGAGAGACAGGGCAACGTGCTGGTCGTCTGCCACCAGGCCGTGATGCGATGTTTGTTGGCGTACTTCCTGGATAAAAGTGCAGGTAGAAGAATGATCACAAAACACACACAGGACACACGGACACACAGACACACAGATACTGACTTTGTGCTTTTTTTAATCATCCTACAGAAGATCTGCCGTACATGAAGTGTCCGCTCCACACTGTGCTCAAACTCACATCTGTGGCGTATGGTAGGTCCTTCCCCCCCCAGGACACATGACTTTACCCTATGACCCTTTCTTCTATTGAAATATTCTGTTTCCTCTCTTGCAGGTTGCAAAGTGGAACTGTTTTATCTGAGCGTGGAGACAGTGAACACACATCGAGACCGGCCCCTTGTAAGTTCCTCTCATTCAAACTGAATAATCACATTTTTTACATGAATGTGATTTCACCATTGTTGAATTAAAGCCACAGAGTCTAACAGGCTCCTGTTTGTTGTATCTACTAGCTTAATGCTGGTTTGTGAGGCCTTGCTTCTTTAACTCCCTCTTTTTAATCCCTGTCCCTTGAATCTTGAACCTGCCTGCAGCTCAGCTAATGAAATGAAATGTTTTATATGTTATGGACTGAAGCCCTGGCTGATCATGCTGCCCTGCTTGGCTGAAATAATCATTATTACCATCGCTCTGGTTATGGATGAAAGAAAAGCTATATTTGAGCTTCTTTGAATTATTTTAAAGGTTTACACCCTTAAATAAAGAGAAGGTGTGTGCTTTACTTATTCTATCCTTAAAAGGAGACATATTCAGGGTCATAATTTGAATTTGTGTTTTAATTTGAAAAGGTTTACTTGCTCTAATCTTTCAAAAACACATCACTTTCTTCAGACTGTCCTTTGCTGCAGCTCCTCTGCAGCTTCAGGAGCTTCAGGTGCTTGAGGAGCTACAGGAGCTATGTTGTCTCAGGAGGAGAGGAGCTGCCTTCACTGAAGACTTTGGGCTTTTTAACTGCAGGTTTTTTACATGCACAAACTAGAATGACACTCATTAACAGCCCCCTTAAATTCTCCAATTCAATTTAAAGTCTCCTTTGAATTGACCTCTGTTGTTGAACCTGTTAACACGAGTCAATGTGGAGAGGATGGTTACCCTGCTCGGCTGTGATCAGGAGTCCCCAGATCTTTTGTTTTGTCCTTTAACACCTTGAAGCATCTCATCTCCTACCAGGATGAAACCCTGAGGGACTCTGCTCTCGTACCTCGGCGGAATAGTTACACTCCCTTGTCCAGTCACGACCAGGTCAAGCGTCCCAGGCTCTACAGTGCAGGCAAACCGCCCTGGCTACCGCTTGCCCCCACGCCATCAGCTCTGATGCCAGATGGCAAAGCCAAGTTAGTGAAAGAGTTACAGCCCCCCCCCCCCGCTTCAAATATATCTCCATCTCCGTGTTGACATGCGACTTGTCTCTGTGTGTCTGTCACGTGTCGGGTCTCGAAGGAAAGTTCTCTTTCTTGAATGTTTCTTGGCCGTCTGATGTTTGTCTTGCATGACCTTTGCTTCACCACTGGTCTGTTTCCAGCGTGAATATGCAGAACAGCATGTCTCTTTGTGAGAAACACTCCTGATGAGTTGAGCCTCTGCTGAAATAAAATGTAATTATAACTTTATGTGGAGATGAGGTGGTTTAAGAGTAGTAATCACTTCATGAGCCTCTTCTATAAGACAATCATTTATATCAGCATCAATTTTATTATCTTAAATTTTAGATTTGCACTCTTTCCAAGAACGACAATTCTTTTTAACTGAAATCCATTTGAGAACATTTAACTGCAATTGGAAATTAATAAAAAATGTATCTTATAGATTTTAAACCCATACAAATTTTGTTTTTATTTACAAATGCATATTCATAAGTATATTTGTTGTGTATTGGATGTGTATGTGTTGGCCTTGCCTTGTGGGTACAGTGCTTCAGCCCATCTCCACATCTCTGTCTCTCTCTCTCTCTTGTCTTTCAGCCCCAAATAGGAAGCAGATGTCTGTGAGTATTTTTTGTGAAGACTTGGTAAAAAAACGTGTAGCCAACGTTTCATTTTCCTTCCCATGATTCACCCATTGTTCAAGTCATGTTATCTGAATATACGTTATCACCGTGTTTCATGTTTTTTTATGGATTTCCAGCACTTTGGTTTCTTCAACCTTCCATCACCTTTGCATTCAGAAAGCTGCTGTCGATATGTTTCATCTCAGCGACGTTAGCAATAAACGACTATCGCACCCTGATTCTTTGGAAGCTTAATAAATGGCTGCAACAGTAAAAGGCATCTTCTTTAAAAGCATTTGATTATCACATTTGTCAGACTCCTAGATATGTTTTAAAGAGGTAAAATGATAGAAAGTAACTATACTTTGCTGTGCACATATATAATGTATTAATAATTATAAGATGGTTATTTAAGAGTGTCTCAGTATTGATTAAAGTGAAGCAATCACACGTAGGTTCAGAAAAGTGATTAATAATTAATAACTTCTTCTTAGACAATGTTCTAATGAACAGTCTCCAGTGCTGCAGCCCGTTTAACAGCACTCCACATAAATGACCCAATTTTCCAAATAGGAACTTATTACTCCTTGGACGCTATTAGTTTCCTCTAATAGTATTTTCTGCTGTGTAGCGTTAATCTGTGAGAGTCAGTGACGTTTCCTCTCTCTTCAAGGAGTCCCTGTGTGAAGGAATCGACTTTGACAGCTCCGAGGAAACTAGTGGCTGTGTCCGCTTCTGAGTGAAGATGAAAAGTCTTGTTCCTCACGGCACAAATTAAAGTTTGAGTTCGATCATGACTCTGAAGATGGATAGAAGTATTTTTGAACTACAGTTTTTGGAAATCGTGGTCAGAGGAGGATGAAGTCAAAGAAGAGTTTGTGTTTAAAACCAGGCAACTTGGACACAGGGTCATTTTTTGTTTCTTTATATCTGCAGTTTCTGTCTTTGTCTTTACTCTGCATGCTGAGGCTTTGACCTTGAGGCCTTATCATTAGTATCATAAACTCTTCTGCATGTGCACTACAAGACATCTATCAACAAAACAACACAACACAGTGTTTAACACAACTCGCAACTAATCCTTATTCTAGTGTAAATAATACAAAGCCTTACTGATCATTACATACACTGAGTATCAGCTCCTCTATTCTTCTCAATACAAGCACATTATTATGATACATTTGCAAACAGATCATGTTATAAAGTAGATGCTGTAAAAACTTTTTATAATGAAGCTCAGCGCAAGTTCAGTGAGGAAGACTTAAGCTGCACACGGTCAGCTGATCTACGGAGCACTTAACCTGCAAAGTGATCAGCTGATCGTGGGCGTTTCTAAATGTCCAATCAAGTCTTGCACGGGCTTTTCAGCCAATCATTCATCACCAAACTTTAAAAATCCCTTCTGTTCTCTTCCGCAGTCAGGCGTCCTTCAGTGACACGCATAACCCCTCCTCCACCCCAATCTCCTCCAGTCCCCAGTAGGATATTCATCGACCTCAACTGACTACATGCCTAATCTCACATCATGCTGGAAGAGATCATGGACCTTGATGACGGATCCCAAGACTGTCAGCGGATCGTGATTACGGCGGCACCCGATCACGGTGGGAGCTGATCGCGGACTAAAAAGGCAACAACCTGCCGACAATATACCTAGTACTCGTGGCATCCATCGCACTTCTGTCCGTCCTGGAAGAGGGATCCCTCGCATGCGGCTCTATCTGAGGTTTCTACGTTTTTCCTTTAAGAAGGTTTTGTAGTTTTTCCTTACTCTTGTGAGGGTTAAGGGCAGAGGATGTCACAATTGGCGAAGTCCAATAGGACAATTCTCACGGACATGGGCCATCCAAAACTATCGCTTGACTGATGAACCACCACCAGTGTCTAGACCCCGGGGGGGTGTTCCTGTTCGATGTCCTGCTCTGCCCCCTTCTTACCCCGACATCTCACAGGGGTCTAAATGCCACAGACCGTAAACATTCATATCTTGTGTGTTTACAAAATAAATATTGTAAAGTAAAACCAAGTCTCTCCTCATTGAAATATAAATCCGCTCATCTTATAGACAGACATTTGCCCTTGTGATTGTTATCTGAAGCCATTGTGTGTTGTCTCATCTTATAGATTTGAGAGATTATACTGAAAAGGGTTCTGAAGGAAGATTCAAATGCTGTATAAAGATTTATCCCTCTTGTTATAGAAGCATTGTTAAAAAATACTTCACATTACTTGACATATTGTTCCGGCAGTTGGTAACAGATTGAACTTTCTGTCTCGAGCTGCTGTTCACAATGTTTTTAATGTGTCTCAATCAGCTCTTAATGATACATATTCATTATGTGTTCTTTGAAGGGATTTGTAGGTATTATTGCTATTATGTTGAGATACTTTTGTTCATGTTATCAAACAAAGAATTTGCTTTATTTGCTTCTTGCAAACGTTTATTTTCTTCCTAACTTTTCCTCAACATCAGCCTTTTTATTTACTAATGCAGAAATGGATGACTGTGTAATGTTTGATAATTGATAAGTTATTGTCGTGCTCCAATCAGCCTCCTTGTGCCTTTTTAGCCGACGATAAGAGTGAGACAAATGAATCTGTGCATTTAACTCTGTTATTGATCATTTTTGACTTTCATTGTATTGTCCCTTGTTATATGACAAACGTTAATAGTATTAAAGGACTATATGAAATAAGATTTTGTGGCTAATTTGCTTTGTTTTACCTTGTTTTATCAGCACAAGGCCCAAAGTGTCACGGAATGAAGAGGTTGAATGGAGAAGCTAAATGACTCAGCAGGTTGAATAGGAAAAAGGGAAAGTAATTGATTAATTAATTCAGCTGCTTATTTCTCCTATTAAGATTCATTATCAAATGGACTTTTAGATCACTCCCCCCCCCAATTAATAAACAAGATGAGGGATTAGGGGAATTAGCACTATGTGGCTGTGGAGTTAGACAGCTCATTGGCTTTCTGTTGACTCGGAGAACATATTAAAAGAAGCATTTATGTTTTCTATTGATCCCAGAAAAAGAAAAAGATTGAAATAAATAAGACAATCAAACCTGATTTGACAAATGACATATAATCCTCAGTTAAACAGACACCACCACTGCTTAGTTTCTTTTCATAGATGTCTTGAAAATAAGATATTTCATCATTATTATCATTCTCTAGAGTTGCAACTACAAATTAAGGGAACAAATTGTTTCATCAACAAAGGCACTGGAAAAGGAAAACTGTGCTGAGCTTCACTCTTCTTGAAGCTGTGCCTAACAAAACACACCAGACGGCACCAAGTAAATACTTATTTCAAACTTTTGTGAACAAAAAATCAAATACGAGACCCCTGGAACTCGTTCACATTGACTGATCTATCATGACCAGAAAAAACAAAAAGTCTCAAATAAAATTACAAGAAGGACATTATGAAAAATAGATAAATTATGTAGAAATCTGTAGAAATAAGATATATAAACACAAATATTTCGTGTTATTCAATGATTTATATTTTCTAGGGACATAAAACCTGTTAGTAGTTTATTTAAAACAGTGAACTATTAATATGTATGCTATGAATATCTGCTGATAAAATCCTAATAAATCTTTTTTTGCAAAGGTTGCAACTATATCATTCCTCTCCTTTATGAATCCTCAAATGTCTTGTGCAATAGGACTGAATCTTAAATCTTTCACCACACTCAAATCAACTAAACGGTTTCTCTCCTGTATGAATCCTCATATGTCTATTTAGATTGCCCCTTTGGTTAAATCTTGTACCACACTCAGAGCAACTAAACGGTTTCTCTCCTGTATGAATCTTCATATGTTTATCTAGATGGCCCCTTTGGTTAAATCTTGTACCACACTCAGAGCAACTAAACTGTTTCTCTCCTGTATGAATCCTCATATGTGTATTTAGATGGCTCCTTTGGTTAAATCTTTTATCACACTCAGAGCAACTAAACGGTTTCTCTCCTGTATGAATCCTCATATGTTTATCTAGATTGCCCCTTTGGTCAAATCCATTACCACACTCAGAGCAGATATACGGTTTCTCTCCTGTATGAATCCTCATGTGTGTATTTAGCTTGCCCCGATGGATAAATCTAGTTCCACAATCAGAGCAACTAAACTGTTTGTCTCCTGTATGAATCCTCATATGTCTATTTAGATGGCTCCCTTGGTTAAATCTTTCACCACACTCAGAGCAACTAAACGGTTTCTCTCCTGTATGAATCCTCATATGTGTATTTAGACTGCCCCTATGGTTAAATCTTTTACCACACTCAGAGCAACTAAACGGTTTCTCTCCTGTATGAATCCTCATATGTGTATTTAGATTGCTCCTTTTGGTAAATCTTTTACCACACTCAGAGCAACTAAAAGATTTTTTTTCTCTCTTACATCCCATATCACCTAGAGGCGGTTTGTTGTTTCTTGTATTTAAACCAGTCTGAGTTTCCCTGGTCTGCAGCCAATCATCCTCACTCTTTTCAGTCTCAGAGGAGTCCTCAGGACCTTGTTGTAAACGTCCATCAGGACCTGAGTTCCTGGATGGTTCTGGTCCTTTACAGTCCGCTCTGTTCTCCTTCGTCTCACTCGGATGAAGCTTTGACGATTTAAGTTTCTCTTCATCTTCTTCACTCTTCACAGCGACAGGAGTCAATGTGAACTTGATATCAGCCTCCTCCAGTCCTTGAAGCTGCTGTCCATCCTGATTGGTCCACGGTTCCTCCTGTTCCTCTTTAATGTGGGGGGGCTCTTGGACCTGCTGGTCCACAAGGGGGCTCCACTGCTGCTCCTCAGGGGGAACCTCTTCTTTCTTCACCATCACTTGCTGGACGTCTGCAGGAAACATTGAAAAACAAATACATGGGTTAAAATTTCAGAGTTTCCTGAAGTGTTTTGAAAAACTTGTGTTGTGTAGTTTAATGTCGACTGTTGTGATTTCTGAACGATCGCATTCAGGAAGCAGAGATGTTGAGGTCGTTCACAGTTGGTGTTACGACGCAGCTCGTAAAGGAAGCAGCATAAAACAAAAGGTTTCTGGTAAAAAAAAGTTTTTTATTCACAGCAGCAGGTTTTCTGCACAGACTCATTCACAACAGCATCAAATCCTCCTCATTATTCAGGTGAGAGGTGGAGCAGCCGGGTGCAGCAGACAGAGACAGGAAGTGGTGTATAAACTCTGCTGTTTGAGCTGATGCTAGCTTACGTTAGCCAGTGAGCGGTTCCTCCTCGAGTATGGGGAAAAAATCATAATCACAATTATTTTGGACAATATTGCAATTACGATTTTTCAAACAATTACTTCTGAGTTTGAAAACATGATGCATTTTTTGAGTATTTCGCTCCAAAAAAACACTTTGAATTTAGAACTTTGAAATTCCCTTTGATTATTAAATGTCCCCATCTGCCCCCCCACTACAAGCACACAAGCAGACAGACAGAGAGAGAAGGAGAGGGGTGGGGGGTGGCTATGAGGACCATCATAATTTTACGAATGCCTACATTGAACGGGTAACAACGAGGCTTGAAAATGACGCTACGCGGCCGCTACATAGTGTGGTGCTGCCCTCCACACGCCCACTTTCAACCATAAATGGACAATGCAAAACACGGCATGAATATTAAATTATGCTGCTGACCAATGGGTTTCCACCGTGAGTCCTGACGGAGTCACGGCATCAAGCGATGTGAAGAGGAAGTGAAACTTTCTGACACTGACATCAAGGTGTTTGTTACCGAGGTGGAGAACGATTTTATGGGACAGCAGTGATGTCACTAATAAAGAAAATACACTGATACTCTACTGCTGCTGCTGTGGATAACACACTGTGTGAGATCAGAAATCACTGAACCCTTGATTCCTCCTCGTCCTTCTACCCGCATGCACACATCACGCAGAACCCTGCACCGGTGTCGCGGCAGTATTTATTTATTTAAAGCATCTGACCGATTCCCTCACATCAGTGGATCCTCATCTCCTCTGGGATATTATCTGTAAACTGATCTTCTGTGCACTCTGTGCTCTGTGTGCGCCTGATGGCACAGTCCCGTTCACTGCAGTGAATTGATGATACGCACAGTGTTAGAAGATATTATTAAAACCTATTAATGACTCGGCTCTGTAACTACGCTGTTAAATGGAATCTGATAGTAATGTGCTGTAAGTTGTTTTATATATTTTAAAATTAAAAGGTTTGTGTGGAACAATTATGTCGCGCAAGCAAACTAAGATGTTGGTTTTAATGTAAATTATGTATTGGATCAATAATCTGCTTCAGTTCACCACCTCACGTCTGCGTCGCCACTTTCCCGTCTCCAAAACGTTCGTACGCATGGGTCAGAGTTTGCGTGGAAATACGCAAACTTTCCTGTCAGGTTTGTTTTTATAAATCCCAACGTTTGCGTGATTAGTGGCATAAGCACGTTTCAGGCCCCGTTGTGTGCGTACGCAACTTTAACTTTAGTGACCTCCGACATGAGAAGTCGGGAGTCGTTGCTGTCGACATGAATTACGATTTCACTGTATTTACATTTAGTTTCGCCAGCAGCTTCAGTTTGGATTCGATGCCCCGGCTCTGGTCCCTGGGATGCAGCTGACTGTGGTCGTTGGAGAGTCTGTTTGAACCGTGAGCTGGTGGCTCTTTAATCGTGGGCTCTTTAGTGGAAGAAGAATTCGGATCATGCACTGTTCCCCCTCCGGACCGTCACCCAGCCGCCCTGGGCTCCCAGTGTTTCAGTTTAAGTGGCAGCCAGATCAACTGGCGAATTGTTTACCTTTTTCCGGATGTTGATGGTGGGTTGCAGTGCTGGTCGCAGATTTGTCATTTTCACAAAGCGCATGTGTGTGAAGTTCGGTGATCTACTGAAGGTCTCGCTGAAATAAAAATCCACTAGACTAAAACTAGACTAAAATGTAATTTGTTTTCGTCGACTAAAACTAGACTAAAACTAAGAAGGATAAAAATGACTAAAACTAGACTAAAACTAATATGCATTTTCGTCAAAAGACTAAGACTAAATCAAAAATAGCTGCCAAAATTAACACTGGACGGCACCAAGTAAATACTTATTTCAAACTTTTGTGAACAAAAAATCAAATACGAGACCCCTGGAACTCGTTAACATTGACCGATCCATCATGACCAGAAAAACAAAAAAGTCTCAATTGCCCAGTTCCGACTTCAACTCAAACGTAAACAAACATGTCTGACTGTGAGAAGCTGATTAATTTGTCTCGTGAGGAGACAATTCAACTGTAGCCAGTGCAGCCTCCGTTCATACAGAAACAAAGAGGAGGAGGGTGACAACGCCATAATCCTTTTATAAGACTTTTATTCTTGGAAACACATTCAATACATAAAGGAGAACACATACTGTCATTGAATCTCACCAACCAAGAAACCATCGTTTTAAAACAAAGATATTTAATCATGTGAACTAGTTAAGAACACACATACAAACTGTGCAAGGAACACACTTTAACCTTAAAATTACATGAAGGGAAATTATGTAGAAATCTGTAGAAATAAGATAAATAAACACAAATCTTTTGTGCTATTCAATGAGTTATATTTTCTAGGGACATAAAACCGGTTAGTTGTTTATTTAAAGTAGTGAACTATGAATATGTTTACTATGAATATCTGCTGATAAATCATAATAAATCTTTTGTTGCAAAGGTTGCAACTAAATCACTTTCCTCCTTTATCAATCCTCACAAAAACCCTTCCCGAGTTCATGTGTCCGTGTCAGAATAACGTTGAGACTTCAAAATAAATTAAATGGTTAAAAAAAAAGAAAATAGTTCAAAAATCTTGACCGGGATTCGAAACAGCGAGCCGAAGCACTAATAACTTAAGAAGCAGCTGATGACAACCGCTGATTAATGTCCTGGACGTCGGTCTCCTGCTACGTCATTACGGTAAGCGTGCTGCGTCACTTCCTGTTATTGCCCATGTGGTGTAGTCGCTATCTGAATTAGCTCCTCCGCTAAAACACAACTGTCTTTCTGTTCTACTACGGCTAAAATCATCGGTATATAGTTAAGCACCCTCACATACCAGCCCCTACACTCTGGTGCTTTGTGAGTCTGTGTTCTGTTTAAATCTCACCCTTGTAGTTTTAGCAGCGATGGCTTCTCTCTCTCTCTCTTGCTCCGAGTGTCTCATGTTTACTTACTCCTCCGCCTCCATTAACAGTAGTGCTACATGTAATAAACGCAGTGTGTTTGTAGCGATGGAGGCGAGGCTTAGCGACTTAGAAGCTCGGCTCCTCAGCTTAGAACCCCCCCGTTAGCTGTAGTTAGCCAGCCCGTGCTAGCCGCAGCGAAGCCACGTAGCTCAGCCCGTAGTTTAGCTTCAGCTAGCAGTCCCTCGACCTGCCCCGGGCAGCCGGGAGCCCAGGGCGGCTGGGTGACAGTCCGGAGGGGGCATAGTGCTACCCTTAGAAAGCCCACGATTAAAGACCCACCAGCTCACGTTTCAAATAGATTTTCTCCACTCAGCGACGCACCCGCTGAGAAACAAACTCTGGTTACTGGCGACTCGGTTCTCAGAAACGTGAGGTTAGCAACACCAGCGACCATAGTCAATTGTATCCCGGGGGCCAGAGCCGGCGACATCAAATCCAAATTGAAGCTGCTGGCTAAAACTAATCGCAAATACAGTAAAATCGTAATTCACGTCGGCAGCAACGACTCCCGGCTTCGTATGTCGGAGATCACTAAAGTTAATGTTGAGTCTGTGTGTGCTTTTGCAAAAACGATGTTGGACACAGTAATTTTCTCTGGCCCTCTCCCTAACACAACAGGTGATGACATGTTTAGTCGCATGCTGTCTTTTAACCGCTGGCTGTCGAGGTGGTGTCCTGTAAATGGTGTGGGCTTTGTAGATAATTGGCAAACTTTTTGGAGTAAACCTGGTCTTGTTTGGAGAGACGGCGTTCATCCCACTTGGGATGGAGCAGCTCTCTTATCTAGGAATATTACCCAGTCTATTACATGACAGCCCAGAGTTGGGACCAGGAAGCAGAGCTGCAGTGCTAAACACTTCTCTGCGCTCCCTCTGGATCAGTCACCCAACCGCATAGAGACTGTCTCTGTCTACCGTCCGATTCAATTATTTAAATTAAACAATAACAGAGCGAGAACTCACAATAATCTTATACAAATTAACACAACCTCTCGAACAACACAGGAAACCAAGACTTTCAAATGTGGTCTTTTAAACATCAGATCACTGTCCTCAAAGGCTATTTTAGTTAATGAACTAGTCTCAGACTACAATATAGATTTATTGTCCCTTACTGAGACGTGGCTGCATCCTGATGAATATGTCAGTTTAAATGAATCTACTCCCCCCAGTCATATAAATTCACACGTTCCCAGGGAACTCGGGCGAGGAGGTGGAGTTGCTGCTATTTTTAACTCCAGTCTATCAATTAATCCTAAACCTAAACTCAGCTACAACTCATTTGAATGTCTTGTTCTTAATCTTCCACGTCAATCCAGGAAACACCAACAGCCAATCATATTTGCTGTAGTTTATCGTGCTCCTGGGGCTTATACTGAATTTCTAACAGAATTCCCTGAGTTTTTATCAAACCTAGTCCTAAAGACCGATAAAATTATTATTGTTGGTGACTTTAATATTCATGTTGACAATAATAAAGATAGCTTGAGCGTAGCATTTATTTCAATACTAGACTCAATTGGTTTTAGTCAGTGTGTACATCAACCTACTCATTGTTGTAACCACACACTTGACCTTGTATTATCATACGGTGTCAAAATTGAACATTTAAAAGTACTTCCGCGCAATCCAGTACTATCAGACCATAATTTAATAACCTTCGATTTTTCATTACCTGAATATATGCCCCTAATAAAAAACGAATTTTCTAGATGTCTACCTGATAGTGCTATAGCTAAATTTAAGGAAATAATTCCGATTACATTTAAACCCGTATTATCCGTCGACATAAACAACAAATTCTTTAAAAATCCGAGCTCTATTGAGATTGACCACCTCGTAGATAGCTCTGCAGACTCGTTACGATTAACATTAGACTCAATAGCGCCTCTAAAAAAGAAATGTGTAAAACATAGTCAATTAGCTCCGTGGTATAATTCTAAGACACATGAGTTGAAACAATTATCAAGAAAATTAGAAAGGAAGTGGCGCTCCAGCAACAGTGTTGAAAATCTCCTAGACTGGAAGAGTAGTGTTAAAGAATATAAAAAGGCTCTCCACAAAGCAAGAGCTGCCTATTATTCAAAACTAATAGAAGAGAATAAAAACAACCCAAGGTTTCTCTTCAGCACTGTAGCCAGGCTGACAGAGAGTCACACCTCCACCGAGCCCAGTGTTCCTCGATCCCTAAATAGCAATATCTTTATGACCTTTTTTAATGATAAAATTCTAACTATTAGAAATAAAATCAACCATCTCCTGCCCTCAATTGGCACTAATACCCTCCCAACAACAGAGATCTCAGAAACGGCTGAAAATCCTTCCCATTACTTGGACAGCTTCTCTCTGATCACCCGTGATCAGTTTACCAAAATAATCTCAGGTTCTAAACCAACAACCTGTATCTTAGATCCGATTCCAACTAAATTACTTAAAGAAATTCTGCCCCTAATAGATAGTTCATTACTTAACACAATCAATCTGTCATTATCATCAGGTTATGTACCACAGTCTTTTAAAATACCTGTAATCAAACCCCTACTCAAAAAACCCACCCTAGACCCAGAGGTTTTAGCAAATTACAGGCCAATATCAAATCTCCCCTTCCTCTCTAAAATCTTAGAAAAAGTTGTAGCCAATCAGCTGTGTGAGTTTCTCCAGGAAAATAATATATATGAAGACTTTCAGTCTGGGTTTAGAACCAATCACAGCACAGAGACAGCCCTGGCAAAAGTCACTAATGACCTTGTAATAGCTTCAGATCAGGGACTTGTGTCTGTCCTCGTTCTGTTAGATCTCAGTGCAGCATTCGACACAATTGACCAACACATTTTATTACAAAGACTAAAACAGTTAATTAACATTAAAGGAACGGCCCTAAACTGGTTTAAATCATATTTTTCTGATCGCTCCCAATTCGTACAAATTAATGATGAGTCATCTGTGCGCACCAAAGTTGACCATGGTGTTCCACAGGGGTCTGTGCTCAGCCCAATTTTATTCTCATTATATATGCTTCCATTAGGAAACATTATCAGGACACACTCGGTAAATTTTCACTGTTATGCGGATGACACCCAGTTATATTTGTCAATAAAACCTGATCAAAGTAATCAATTAACTAAACTTCGAGCATGTCTCAAGGACATAAAAACCTGGATGACCCGCAATTTTCTCTTATTAAACTCAGATAAAACTGAAGTTATAATACTCAGCCCTAAACACCTTAGAGAAACATTATCTAATGATATAGCTGCGCTAGATGACATTGCCCTTGCTTCCAATGAAACAGTCAGGAACTTGGGAGTGATCTTCGATCCTGATTTGTCTTTTAATAGTCACTTAAAAACAATTTCTAGGACTGCCTTTTTCCACTTGCGTAATATCTCAAAAATCAGACATGTCCTTTCGCAAAAAGATGCAGAAAAACTAGTCCACGCCTTTGTTACATTGAGACTGGACTACTGTAATTCACTATTATCAGGCTCCAGCAGTAAGTCGTTAAAGACTCTGCAGCTGGTCCAAAATCCTGACAAGAACTATGAAAAGAGAGCACATTTCTCCAGTATTAGCATCGCTACACTGGCAACCTGTTAAATCTAGAATAGAATTTAAAATTCTCCTCCTCACCTTCAAGGCCCTTAATGATATGGCACCTCTTTACCTTAAAGAGATGTTAGTTCCATATCAACCTACTAGAGCACTTGGATCCCAGAATTCAGGTTTTACTTGTCGTCCCTAAAGTCTCTAAAAGTAGAGTAGGAGCCAGAGCTTTTAGCCATAAAGCCCCACTGCTGTGGAATAATCTCTCACTTTCAGTTAGGGAAGCAGACACGCTCTGTTCGTTTAAAAGTAGACTCAAAACCTTCCTTTTTGATAAAGCTTATAGTTAGAGCTAATTAGTGGAATTTATGACACAAGACACACGGAGCTTCTCTTTCCTGCTTCTCCTTCCTTTTCTCCATCCCTAACACATCAAGGTAATTCTTATCTCATCAGTTCATGTTACTAACTTGACCCCTTTCCCGGAGTTTCTGTGCATTAACGCCCGCGGATGCAGGGCCACAGCTGTGGCCGCACCATGGATATGATTGTGGATCGCGCGTCAGAGGTCGCAATGGTGGATCCAGTTCGGTGGATTCTGTATCGTGCCTGCTGATCGTAGTGGTAATGGAGGATCCTTTGTCGCAGTGGCATCGGCTGATGGTGGACCACGACCGAGGCGGCAGCTGATAATGGATTCTAACTGGCGGCAGTGGACAATAACTGTGGACTATAGTGGATCCCATCCTGATGCTGGATCGTGGTCTTGCTGCTGACCAGAGACTCTGATTGCAGCAGGACTGCTTCACATATAGTATTGAAAAAATGTTTACCCTCATCGATGCTGCTAAAAACTTTAATCCTGATGATGTTTTCTTAACACTTGACATCTATTGCACTTCTGTCCGTCCTGGGAGAGGGATCCCTCACATGTGGCTCTCTCTGAGGTTTCTACATATTTTTACCTGTTAAAAAGGTTTTTAGTAGTTTTTCCTTACTCTTGTTGAGGGTTAAGGACAGAGGATGTCACACCATGTTAAAGCCCTATGAGACAAATTGTGATTTGTGAATATGGGCTATACAAATAAAACTTGATTGATTGATTGATTGAGATGCTTCCCCCACCAAGGCGAGGCTCCAGGCTGTCTGGAGAATGTGTGGATTCAGAGTAGAAACTGGTTGAACTGGTTTCTGCTTGGCCTTGTAGGCCTCAAGTATTTACAACCCATTGTTTGATTGTCAGCACTCAGGACTTCACCCCCCAACACTAACTACAGCTAACAGAGGTTCTAAGCTGCGGAGCCGAGCTTCTAGGTCGCTAAGCCTCTCGCCTCCATCGCTACCAACACACTGCATTTATTACATGTAGCACTACTGTTAATGGAGGCGGAGGAGTCAGTAAACATGAGACACTCGGAGCAAGAGGGAGAGAGATCACTGCTGTATCAGCCTGTTAGACTACGAGGCTGAGCTCACACAGAACACAGTTTAGTAAAGTTGGCAACAGATTCACAGATTCGGACTTCCCGGATCAATACGTCTTAAGCGAAACGTTGTTAAAGCACAAACGCTTTTTGTTTAATTTTAAGAAATATTAGATATGAATATTATTCAATAACTTCGGGCTTATACTGTATGTTGTCACCAAAATCACCTCCCATATCCAGGGTCTCCTGTTGGTTATGCTACAGCAATAAGTTTCTGATGATCTCTGACGTGATTTCGCTGACAATACACAGTATTAGACCGAAGTTATTGAATAATATTCATATCTAATATTTCTCAAAATTAAACAAAAACACTTTTCCCCAAACTTATTGCTGTAGCATAACCAGCAGGAGACCCTGGATCTGTGACGTGATTTTGGAGACAACATACAGTATTAGACCGAAGTTATTGAATAATATTCATATCTAATATTTCTCAAAATTAAACAAAAACACTTTTCCCCAAACGTATTGCTGTAGCATAACCAACAGGAGACCCTGGAGCTGTGACGTGATTTTGGTGACAACATACAGTATTAGCCCGAAGTTATTGAATATTTTATATAAAAAATATTTCCCAAAATTATGCGAAATCACTTTTTCCCAAAATTTGTACTGTAGCATGGCCAAGCGGACTCACTGAACCTGTGAAGTGATTTTGGTGAAAATGAACAGTATTACAGTGAAGCTATTGAATAATCTTCATTAAAATATTTCCCAAAATTATGATAAATGACATTTTTTTAAACTTTGTAGTGTAGCATAGTCAGCAGGACTCGCTGGACCTGTGACATGATTTTGGTGAGAATATACAGTATAACAATGAGGTTATTGAATATTTTTGTAATATCTCTTTTCGTTGTTGCACTTTGTAGACGGTCCCTGCGCACTCGTTTCTCAGCAGGCTGTACGTAGACACCCATGTTATGTGTCCATCACGGAAGACGACTCATATTGATAAAAACTCGCCTGTAGCCCGTTGTCCACATTACTACGGTGGGACAAATGCAGCATGTGAATGTGTTGCCAACTTTACTGAACTACAGAACACAGAGTCACGAAGCACCAGAGAGGAGGGGCTGGGATGTGTGGCTGTTTAACTACAGACCGGTGATTGTAGCCGGAGTGATGCAGAGAAACAGCTGTTAGCAGAGGAGCTAGTTCAGAGAGCGTCACCAGCATAGATAGATATAGATAGATATGATGCTAGCTAACGTTAGCCTGTTAGCGGTTCCTCTAGGGACTGACCTGCTCTGTGCAGCCGGACTTCGGGCTGCATCACGGCATCGAGCAGCCTCCTCTGGCGGCAGATCTCCAGCTCTGTCCGCTCCACTCGCTCCTCGTACCCAGCCACGGTTTTCTCAAGTCCCGCAAGGATCTGCTCCACCGCCGCCGCGAGCCGCTCGGTGAGCATCGCTCTCAGCTCCGGGACTCGAGCCTTTCCTCCTCCTTCCTCCACCTGCAGCAGGAAGTCTTCAGCGGCAGCGAGGATCCGCTCATGTACCGACTCCCGCAGCAGCTGCATGGCGGACATGTTGCTCCTTCCTCCTCACGCTGAGTCTCTGAGGGGACAAAGAGACAGAGACTCCGATAGTTGTGAAACAAAGCTTATTTCCTGTTGCCAGTAGGTGGCGCCATTAGTATTATTACAAACAGACGAATAGATCTGTTCAAGTAGGGAGTGTTCATGTTATTAGACTTCATGCCGATACATAATAAAATCACTGCTGATTTCCACAGAGCACAGCTGCCTCTCTCCCCTCACGGTCGTATCTGGTGGAAATGGGGTTTGTCTCGTGAAAACGTGACGGGCTCCTGACAGCATCTCACTGCTGAATTGTGACCTAGATATCAAACAGGCTGCTGCTGTCACTCTGAAGCTGACACTGTCCACGTTATACACATTGACTTGTTTTCTCAGGTTTTTGATGCAACAAACACAACAAGAGAACGTAGAGACCTCATTCAAGGCTTTGTGAAGGAGAATGCATTCAAGGTAACATTGGAAGTGTTTCTATTATATTCTGCTGTTATTTTGTCTTTGGAAATTGGACTTAATTGAAATTAACATTCAAACATTCACAGCTTATGTAGCGTTGAACGTGAAATGATGAATGTGAGACTTTTAAATGTTAACAAGAACCCTCTTCATGGCCCCTTCGATGACTAATCTTTTTTTTTTTCCGAACTTTTATTAGAACAAGTACCTTGACAGTGAGTCTCACACAGCATGTCATACAATATTACAAGTGAAGATAAAATAAAAATAAAACACAAATGGCAGAAGAGTTATCCCAATGGGTTCACATAGTTTCACATTCAGTTCAGCTTGTCCAGTCAAATGTCAACAGAATGTTCATTTTAACAGATACATTATCACAGGTGTCCACTTTGCAAAGTAAATGTCCATCCGGAGTCGTAGGATTGCAGTTAAACTTTCCATGCAATTCACAGCCTGGAGCCTCTGGGCCCACTGGTCCACGGTAGGTGGGTGGGGCTTGAGCCAGTTTACTGTCATCATTTTGTGGGCAATTAGCTTCATAACTCTGATCATATATAATTCGTTTTTCCTTAGTCCCCTTGAAGCTGTAGTTCCCAAAATCAGCTGTTGTGGGTCAATCGAGCTGTCTAAGTTCAAGATCTCACGTATCTCCCTCATCACCTCCTCCCAGAACTTCTGCAATTTAGGGCAATCCCAGAAAATGTGAGAAAAGTCGCCTTTTAGACCACAACCTCTCCAGCAGAGAGGGGAATTCAATGACTAATTTAAAAACGATATTGTGCATACGTCTTGTCATACTTTGCTATTACTATGGGTGTTTTAAAATATCTCATTCTTAGCTTCCAACTAAATTCTCTCCAGGTTGGACTACTTAAACATTTGTGCCAGGTCACCCAAGAGGTTTCCCATTCATCATCTGTAATAATGGTGTTAGCCTCCAATTACCAATTACCTTTTATATCCAATGTGTCAATAGCTGTATCCATATGAATTCTTGTGTATAAACAGGATATTATATGTTTTGTTTGAATTCGATACTCAGCTATCTCCACCCAGTACTGTTCAAAATTGCCTGGTGTTTCCCTAATTTTGTCCCACTCCTTGTGTGTGGTCAAATAGTGCCGAAGTTGGAAATATCGGAATAGATCCTTAGCTTCAATACCATAGTTTGCTTAAGGTTGTGAGAAAGCCCTGAGAGTCGTTCCTTCAAATAATTGATTTATTGTTGTCAAACCCTTCTCCGCCCATTTACTAAAACCACTGTCTAATTTCACAGGGCCCCTTCTAATGTCTAATTTAAAAACTTGATGATCTTGTTATGTTTGCGTGTTAGTCATACGTTGACCTCTGACCTCTCTCCAACAGGTGTTCTTGGTGGAGTCGGTGTGTGACGACCCTGAGGTGATAGCTGCTAACATTCTGGTACGTCACTCAAACCATTAATCTATAAATATTCCCGGTGTCTGCTTAGTTATGTCAGAACCATGCTGCTTGCTCACATGGTCTGACTGTGTTGCATACCTGCGACAGGAAGTGAAGGTGTCCAGTCCCGACGACCCTGAGAGACACAGAGAGAGAGAGTAATGGACGACTTCCTCAAACGCATCGAGTGCTACAAGGTCACTTATTAACCGTTAGATCCTGACAACTACGACAAGTAAGAGCTGATCACATCTCAATAGGTAATTACATTTAATATCTGGATTACGCACCTGTGAACCTAAAAGGTTTTATAGCAGTTTCCAACAAATGAACACTAGATGGCATCAGTAAGCAGATTTTAAGTTCAGCCCCCATGATCCATCACCACCTGCAGGGACCTGTCGTTTATCAAGGTGATAAACGTGGGCCGGCGTTTCCTGATGAACCGGGTGCAGGACTACATCCAGAGCAAGATTGTGTATTACCTCATGAACATCCACGTGCACTCTCACTCCATCTACCTGTGCCGCCACGGAGAGAGCAACCACAACGTTGAGGGCCGCATCGGGGGGGACTCCGAGCTTTCTCCTCAAGGGAAACAGGTACGATGACACAGAAAGAACCAATCACAAGACTCATCAGTTCACTGGGATAAGATTTAATTTAATTCTCTCCATTGGCTTTTTCATAAGCATTAATCTAAAGAAACAGACAGGAACCCTTAGAAAAGAATTGATGATATCCAGACGATGATTGTCGATTTGTGTTTCTCTCGTTTCCCAGTTCGCCCTGCGAGACTTCATCGAGGAGCACCAACTGTGGGATTTGAAGGTTTGGACGAGTCAACTGAGAAGAACCATCCAGACGGCGGAGGAGCTCGGGGTTCCTTTTGAACAGTGGAAGATTCTCAACAAGATCGACGCTGTCAGTACCGATCTATGAGAGGAATCTCACTCATAAAGCATCTTTATGTATTAAAATATTCTGCTACTGTCTTTAAACAATCCCTATGTATAATATGTGGAATTGAAGCACTTCTTTCTTTGTATTATGTGCAGTGAAAGTGCTTCTGCTTACTTTACTTTGGTCTTTGATTTTAGAATGAATATTCTTTTCTTTATTTGAATATCCCTCCTCAGGGTGTGTGTGAGGAGATGAGCTATGAGATGATCGAGAACACTTTCCCAGAGGAGTTTGCTTTGAGAGACCAGGACAAGTATCACTATGGCTACCAAGGAGGAGAGGTAACCTGGCCCACTCCTTCCATCCCCTCGTGTTTCACAGATGTTAATCAGGTAGATGTTTTGTTAAAATCGTCTACTCTGGCTCTGTAGTTTTACCAGGATCTGGTTCAGCGACTGGAGCCGGTCATCATGGAGCTGGAGAGACAGGGCAACGTGCTGGTCGTCTGCCACCAGGCCGTGATGCGATGTTTGTTGGCGTACTTCCTGGATAAAAGTGCAGGTAGAAGAATGATCACAAAACACACACGGACACACAGACACACAGATACTGACTTTCTGCTTTTTTTAATCATCCTACAGAAGATCTGCTGTACATGAAGTGTCCGCTCCACACTGTGCTCAAACTCACACCTGTGGCGTATGGTAGGTCCTTCCCCCCCCAGGACACACAACTTCACTCTATGACCCTTTCTTCTATTGAAATATTCTGTTTCCTCTCTTGCAGGTTTGCAAAGTGGAACTGTTTTATCTGAACGTGGAGGCAGTGAACACACATCGAGACCGGCCCCTTGTAAGTTCCTCTCATTCAAACTGAATAATCACATTTTTTACATGAATGTGATTTCACCATTGTTGAATTAAAGCCACAGAGTCTAACAGGCTCCTGTTTGTTGTATCTACTAGCTTAATGCTGGTTTGTGATGCCTTGCTTCTTTAACTCCCTCTTTTTAATCCCTGTCCCTTGAATCTTGAACCTGCCTGCAGCTCAGCTAATGAAATGAAATGTTTTATATGTTATGGACTGAAGCCCTGGCTGATCATGCTGCCCTGCTTGGCTGAAATAATCATTATTACCATCGCTCTGATTATGGATGAAAGAAAAGCTGTATTTGAGCTTCTTTGAATTATTTTAAAGGTTTACACCCTTAAATGAAGAGAAGGTGTGTGCTTTACTTATTCTATCCTTAAAAGGAGACATATTCAGGGTCATAATTTGAATTTGTGTTTTAATTTGAAAAGGTTTACTTGCTCTAATCTTCACAAAACACATCACTTTCTTCAGACTGTCCTTTGCTGCAGCTCCTCTGCAGCTTCTGGAGCTTCAGGTGCTTGAGGAGCTTCATGTGGTTCAGGTGCTTGAGGAGCTACAGGAGCTGTGTTGTCTCAGGAGGAGAGGAGCTGCCTTCACTGAGGACTTTGGGCTTTTTAACTGCAGGTTTTTTACATGCACAAACTAGAATGGCACTCAGTAACTGGAGAGGTGGTGGACTAGTGGCAGAAACTTGGACTATGGGCAGAAAAGGTCTCTGGTTCGTCTCTGGTTCGACTCCACGGAGAAACAAAAATCCAAGTGGATTCTCCCTACCCTGTCAAGTGCCCCTGAGCAAGGCACCTTACTTCCCCAACATCTGCTCCCTGGGCGCCGTACACGGCTGCCCACTGCTCTGTGTGTCCTGCACCAGATGGGTTAAAAGCAGAGGTTAAATTTCCCTCCTTGCATGTCTGTGCATGTGTGTGGGATAATAAAATGTATCTTGATCTTAACAATCCCCTTAAATTCTCCAATTCAATTCAAAGTCTCCTTTGAATTGGCTTCTGTTGTTGAACCTGTTAACACGAGTCAATGTGCAGAGGATGGTTACTCTGCTCGGCTGTGATCAGGAGTGCCCAGATCTTTTGTTTTGTCCTTGAACACCTTGCAGCATCTCATCTCCTACCAGGATGAAACCCTGAGGGACTCTGCTCTCGTACCTCGGTGGAATAGTTACACTCCCTTGTCCAGTCACGACCAGGTCAAGCGTCCCAGGCAAGTGCAGGCAACTAGCCCTGGCTACTGCTTGCCCCCACACCATCAGCTCTGATGCCAGAGGGACGGCAAAGCCAAGTTAGTGAAAGAGTTACAGCCCCCCCCCCCCCCTTCAAATATGTCTCCATCTCCGTGTTGACATGGGACTCGTCTCTGTGTGTCTGTCACGTGTCGGGTCTCGAAGGAAAGTTCTCTTTCTTGAATGTTTCTTGGCCGTCTGATGTTTGTCTTGCTTGACCTTTGCTTCACCACTGGTCTGTTTCCAGCGTGAATATGCAGAACAGCATGTCTCTTTGTGAGAAACACTCCTGATGAGTTGAGCCTCTGCTGAAATAAAATGTAATTATAACTTTATGTGGAGATGAGGTTGTTTAAGAGTAGTAATCACTTCACGAGCCTCTTCTATAAGACAATCATTTATATCAGCATCAATTTTTTTTTATCTTAAATTTTAGATTTACGCTCTTTTCTAGAGGGACAATTCTTTTTAACTGAAATCCATTTGAGAACATTTACCTGCTATTGAAAATGAATAAAAAATGTAAATTATTGATTTTAAACCCATAAAAATTGTTTTTTTATTTACAAATGCATATTCATAAGTATATTTGTTGTGTATTTGTTGTGTATGTGTTGGCCTTGCCTTGTGGGTACAGTGCTTCAGCCCATCTCCACATCTCTCTCTCTCTCTCTCTCCTTCTGAACCCCCGAATAGGAAGCAGATGTCTGTGAGTATTTTTTGCGAAGACTTGGTAAAAAAATTTTTTTGCCAACGTTTCATTTTCTTTCCCATAATTCAGCCATTGTTCATGTCATGTTATCTGAATATAAGTTATCACAGTGTTTCATGGTTTTTTCATGGTTTTCCAGCACTTTGGTTTCTTCAACCTTCCATCACCTTTGCACTCAGAAAGCTGCTGTCGATATGTTTCATCTCAGCGACGTTATCAAGAACGACTATCGCACCCTGATTCTTTGGAAAATTAATAATTGGCTGCGATAGTAAAAAGCAACTTCTTTAAAAGCATTTGATTATCACATTTGTAAGACACCTATATGTTTTAAAGAGGTAAAATGATAGACAAGTAACTATACTTTGCTGTGCACATATATAATGTATTAATAATTATAAGATGGTTATTTAAGAGTGTCTCAGAATTGATTAAATTGAAGCAATAACACGTAGGTTCAGAAAACTGATTAATAATTAATAACTTCTTCTTCTCCAGTGCTGCAGCCGTTTAACAGCACTCCACATAAATGACCCTATTTTTCCAAATAGGAACTTAAAAATCCTGGGGCGCTATTAGTTTCCTCTAATAGTATTTTCTGCTGTGAGGCATTAATCTGTGAGAGTCAGTGACGTTTCCTCTCTCTTCAAGGAGTCCCTGTGTGAAGGAATCGACTTTGACAGCTCCGAGGAAACTAGTGGCTGTGTCCGCTTCTGAGTGAAGATGAAAAGTCTTGTTCTTCACGACGCAAATTAAAGTTTGAGTTCGATCTTGACTCTGAAGACGGATAGAAGTATTTTTGAACCACAGTTTTTGGAAATCGTGGTCAGAGGAGGATGAAGTCAAAGAAGAGTTTGTGTTTGTGTTTAAAACCAGGCAACTTGGACACAGGGTCATTTTTTGTTTCTGTATATCTTCAGTTTCTGTCTTTGTCTTTATTCTGCATGCTGAGGCTTTGACCTGGAGGCCTTATCATTAGTATCATAAACTCTTCTGCATGTGCACTACAATAAATATATATTAACAAAACACAACACAGTGTTTTACACAACTGCCAACTAATCCTTATTGTACTGTAAATAATACAAAGCCTTACTGATCATTACATACACTGAGTATCAGCTCCTCTATTCTTCTCAATACAAGCACATTATTATGATAAAAAATACATTTCTACATTTGCAAACAGATCATGTTATAAAGTAGATGCTGTAAAAACTTTTTATAATATAAATCCGCTCATCTTATAGACAGACATTTGCACTTGTGATTGTTATCTGAAGCCATCGTGTGTTGTCTCATCTTATAGATTTGAGAGATTGTACTGAACAGGGTTCTGAAGGAAGATTCAAATGCTGTATAAAGATTTATCCCTCTTGTTATAGAAGCATTGTTAGAAAATACTTCACATTACTTGACATATTGTTCCAGCAGTAGGTAACAGATTGAACTTTCTGTCTCGAGCTGCTGTTCACAATGTTTTTAATGTGTCTCAATCAGCTCTTAATGATACATATTCATTATGTGTTCTTTGAAGGGATTTGTAGGTATTATTGCTATTTTGTTGAGATACTTTTGTTCATGTTATCAAACAAAGAATTTGCTGTATTTGCTTCTTGCAAATGTTTATTTGCTTCTTAACTTTTCCTCAACATCAGTCTTTTTATTTACTAATGCAGAGTTTCATTGGATGACTGTGTAATGTTTGATCATTGATAAGTTATTGCCGTGCTCCAATCAGCCTCCTTGTGTCTTTTTAGCAGACGATAAAAGTGAGTTTCAATGACTCTTGTTTTTTCTCAAAGAAATATCAGAGACAAATGAATCTGTGCATTCAACTCTGTTCTTGATCATTTTAGACTTTCATTGTATTGCCCTTTGTTATATGAAAAACGTTAATATTATTAAAGAACTAAATGAAATTAGATTTCGTGGCCAGTTTGCTTTGTTTTACCTTGTTTTATCAGCACAAGGCCCAAAGTGTCACGGAATGGAGAGGTTGAATGGAGAAGCTAAATGACTCAGCAGGTTGAATAGCAAATAGGAAAAAGGGAAAAGTAATTCACTTATTCATTCAGTTGCTTATTTCTCCTATTAAGATTCATTATCAAATGGATTTTTAGACCACCCCCCCACCCAATAAACAAGATAAGGGAGAAGGGCAATTAGCAATATGGGGCTGTGGAGTTAGACAGCTCATTGGCTTTCTGTTGACTCGGAGAACATATTAAAAGAAGCATTTATGTTTTTTTTAATAATCCGAGAAATAGAAAAATATTCAAATAAATAAGACAATCCAACCTGATGTGATCACTGATACGTAATCCTCAGTTAAACAGACACCACCACTGCTCAGATTCTTTTCATAGATGTCTTAAAAATAAGATATTTCAACAACACTACAAATTAAGGGAACAAATGGTTTCATCAACAAAGGCACTGGAAAAGGAACACTGTGCTGAGCTTTACTCTTCTTGAAGCTGTGCCTAACAAAACACACCAGACGGCACCAAGTAAATACTTATTTCAAACTTTTGTGAACAAAAAATCAAACACAAGACCCCTGGAACTCGTTCACATTGACCGATCTATCATGACCAGAAAAAACTAAAAGTTTAAATTGCCCAGTTCCGACTTCAACTCAAACATAAACAAACATGTCTGACTGTGAGAAGCTGATTAATTTGTCTAGTGAGGAGACAATTCAACTGTAGCCAGTGCAGCCTCCGTTCATACAGAAACAAAGAGGAGGGCGACGACGCCATTACCTTTTTATAAGACTTTTATTCTTGGAAACACATTCAATACATAAAGGAGAACACTACTGTCATTGAATCTCACCAACCAAGAAACCATCGTTTTAAAACAAAGATATTTAATCATATGAACTAGTTAAGAACACACATACAAACTGTGCAAGGAACACACTTTAACCTTAAAATTACATGAAGGGAAATTATGTAGAAATCTGTAGAAATAAGATAAATAAACACAAATCTTTTGTGCTATTCAATGAGTTATATTTTCTAGGGACATAAAACCTGTTAGTAGTTTATTTAAAACAGTGAACTATGAATATGCTTACTATGAATATCTGCTGATAAATCATAATAAATCTTTTGTTGCAAAGGTTGCAACTAAATCACTTCTCTCCTTTATGAATCCTCAAATGTCTCGTACAATAGGACTGAATCTTAAATCTCATACCACACTCAGATCAACTAAACTGTTTCTCTCCTGTATGAATCCTCATATGTCTATTTAGATGGCTCCTATGGATAAATCTTTTACCACACACAGAGCAACTAAACTGTTTCTCACCTGTATGAATCCTCATATGTATATTTAGACTACCCCTTTGGTTAAATCTTTTACCACACTCAGAGCAACTAAACTGTTTCTCTCCTGTATGAATACTCATATGTCTATTTAGATGGCCCCTTTGGATAAATCTTTTACCACACTCAGAGCAACTAAACGATTTCTCTCCTGTATGAATCCTAATATGTTTATTTAGACTGCCCCTTTCGCTAAATCTTTTACCACACTCAGAGCAACTAAAAGGTTTCTCACCTGTATGAATCCTCATATGTTTATTTAGACTTTGCCTATGGCTTAATCTTTTACCACACTCAGAGCAACTAAACAGTTTTTTTTCTGTCTCACATCCCACATCACTTAGAGGCTCTTTGTTATTTCTTGTATTCAAACCAGTCTGAGTTTCCCTGGTCTCCAGCCAATCATCCTCACTCTCTTCAGTCTCAGAAGAGTCTTCAGTCTTGTCCTCAGGACCTTGTTGTAAACGTCCATCAGGACCTGAGTTCCTGGCTGGTTCTGGTCCTTTACAGTCCGCTCTGTTCTCCTTCGTCTCACTGGGATGAAGCTTTGACGATTTAAGTTTCTCTTCATCTTCTTCACTCTTCACAGCGACAGGAGTCAATGTGAACTTGATATCAGCCTCCTCCAGTCCTTGAAGCTGCTGACCATCCTGATTGGTCCACGGTTCCTCCTGTTCCTCTTTAATGTGGGGGGGCTCTGGATCCTCCTGGTCCACAAGGGGGCTCCACTGCTGCTCCTCAGGGGGAACCTCTTCTTTCTTCACCATCAGTTGCTGGACGTCTGCAGGAAACACTGAAACACAAAAACACACGTTTATAATTTCAGAGTTTCCTGAAGTGTTTTGAAAAACTTGTGTTGTGTAGTTTAATGTCGACTGTTGGGATTTTTGAACGATCACATTCAGGAAGTAGAGATGTTGAGGTTGTTTACAGTTGGTGTTACGACGCAGCTCGTAAAGGAAGCAGCATAAAACAAATGGGTTCTGATAAAAAAAATTGTTTTTCATTCACAGCAGCAGGTTTTCTGCACAGACTCGTTCACAACAGCATCAAATCCTTCTCATTATTCAGATGAGAGGTGGAGCAGCCGGGTGCAGCAGACAGAGACAGGAAGTGGAGTACTAACTCCGCTGCTCGAGCTGATGCTAGCTTAGGTGAGCAAATGAGAGGTCCCTGCTCGATTATGAAAAGAAATCTTAATCACGATTATTTTTGACAATATTGAAATCACGATTATTAAAAAGATTACTTTTGATTTTGAAAATATGATGCATTTATTCAGTATTTCGCTCCAAAAAAACACTTTGTAAATTAGAACTTTGAAATTTCCTATCATTATTAAATGTCCCCATCTGCCCCTCCCACTACAAGCACACAAGCAGACAGACAGAGAGAGAGAGAAAGAGAGGTGGGGAGTGGCTATGAGAACCATCATCATTTACCCCCAAACACATACATTGAACGTGTTACATACAACAACAAGCGGAGAATCGCGGACTGACCAGCGCAGAGAAATGCGGGTCCGGTGTGAACAGCCAGGCGGCTGCGTGCTTGAGAATGGCGCTGCAAGGCTGCTAAATAGTGTGGTGCTGCTCCTCTTTACTTTTTCTGTCCTTTCTGTCGATCAAACGGGTCTGCCCTCCCTCTGCCATTTTCCACTCGCGCTGTTTATTAAATACCACCGATCACCTCACACACAACTCTCCTCCTTCACTTTACAGCTGCTTGAGAGTGAGAGCCAGTCAGCAGGGCTGCGTTGAATGCTTTGGCGGAAGGACTGAATTGTGCATGTAATTTCAGGAAATCATTTCAATTTGATTATATTAGTTTGGAGATCATTTGACCCAAAAATCGAAATCATGATTAAAATTGGATTAATTGCACAGCCCTACACTAAGGCTATCTTTATTATGGTCAACATGAATATTAAAGTCACCAATAATAATAATTTTATCGGTCTTTAAGGACTAGGTTTGAAAAAAACTAAGGGAATTCCTTTAAATATTCAGTATAAGCCCCAGGAGCACGGTACTACAGCAAATATGACTGGCTGTTGGTGTTTCTTGGATTGGCGTGGAAGACTAAGAACAAGACATTCAAATTAGTCGTAGCTGAGTTTAGGTTTAGGATTAATTGAAAGACTGGAGTTAAAAATAGCAGCAACTCCACCTCCTCGTCCAAATTCTCTGGGAACGTGTGAATTTATATGACTGGGGGGAGTAGATTCATTTAGACTGACGTATTCCAAAACCTCCCGCCACAAGACCAGCTTCTTCCTGGCTGCAGTTGGCCTTATCAACAAGGCCCAGTGTAACAGGCCATAGTAAACCCCCCAGCCGAACTATACCCAAGGTTAAAGGGGCCTGGGTTAGATTATACCCCGGGTAAATTATGGCCTAGGCCAATTCATACCTCTCAGGCCAGATTATAACCCCATGATATCAGTCACGTTTAATGATTTACACAAGAATTACTTAATTTTTCAACATTTTATTGGGGGTTCAGCTTTGTCAGGTAAATTAAGGGAGAAAGCTAACCAGCTTAAATCTTAAAACTCTAAAACATAGACTTTTATTACTTCAACCAGAAAAACTGATAACTTCAAAACATCCAAAAAGATCAAAACACCTCTCAGTAGTGTTACACATTAAAATAAAAGCACATACCCAAAACATAATGCAATTGTAACATAATAAAAGTTAAATATTATATATATATTAAAAAAATGGTGTAAGAGGAATCAGCTATCCCATCTCGCCTCAGCAAACTCTACTCCTCTGCTTGCATTAAGCAGGGCTTATAAAGGCAATCTTCACCTCTGGAGCCTCCCCCAAAAAAGAAATTCAAAACTTCTTAACAGTTCTACAGTAAAGTATTGCACCTTTATTTATCACAAGAACGAGAGCTAAGAAGAAATGCAAAGTGCAAACTTAAGAATCCGAACAAATGACAACTTAGCTAGCAAACAATAATTTGCTTTCAATTTAAATGATATATTGTATAATATGTTACACGTATTAAATAATCAAAATAGATTATGCAAAACAAACAAACAAATAAATAAATAGTATAAATTAACTTTGTCTCAATAACTATTTACATTCCACTCCCTAGCATCACACTTCAAGGGTTACAGTGCAATCCTTCTGGCCTTCCTTGCTGCAAAGTCATCAATCAAAACACCGTTTTCAACACTTTTAATTTAGTAAAACTCCTCTCGGCTGAAGCTACTGTTACTGGTAGTGTTGCTCTGATCTGCAGAGCAATACACAAGTTGGGATATATTTCTGTGAGCTGCATTGCATGTATGAAAGAGTTGTCATGCTCTTTGATGGCCAGTAAGGTCTAACTCAGTGGTTCTTAAACTGGGTTCGATCGAACCCCAGGGGTTCGGTGAGTCACTCTCAGGGGTTCGGCAGGGCTCAAGACACACACAGTATAGCCCGGTTCACACTAGCAATGTCAGGCCGTTTTTTGTAGGCCTTCAAAAAATTGGCTGCCGAGAATTTCGCAACACACAATTTATCTTCGCCGTGTTAGATTACAAATATTTAGTTGCTCAGTAAAAATGTGTTACACAAAATAAATTCAGCCCACTTGCATTATTTGTGACGTCTGCTTGGCCATCATTGGCTGCAGCTGATCACGCAAACTGCTTAGCTTTGATATCTGTGCTGCAGGGAACTTGGTGCGCTCAGTGGTCGGCTTGTGGCTGTTGTGATTGTACGTCATTTGTGATCTTATTTTAATCTTTCAATCCCTTCATACTAACTATGTCGAGCAAAAAAGAAAGTGGTTGGACGAATACGTACAATATGGATTCACGTGTATTAAGGAACGTGATGGGTCCTCAATGCATGATTTGCAATGCCAAGTTGAGCAATTCTAGTCAGGCACCGGCAAATCTAAAGGAACACTTCCTAAAGCTGCATGGAGATTGGAAATACAAGAACACAACGCTCGCTGAATTCAACGTGAAGAGAGCCAGATTCGATGAAAAGGCTACTCTGCCTGTGCTCGGCATGTACCCATCAACAAACCGATCCTCACTAGGGATGGGTATCGTTTGGTTTTTATCCGATACCGGTTCCTAACCGATACTTTTAAAACGATACCGGTTCCTAAACGGTGCCGGAACCGATACTTTTTTCAAAAAAGTGCACAAAACGATGCTTGACTAAGAAAGGCTTTTTTTATTGCCAAATATATTAACTGTTTAAAGTAGATTATAAATATAAATAAATACAAAACCCTTTTTAACTTAAAACTATGAATAACATACGAACTGTTAACAAAAGTTTACCCCCCCCCCCGTGTCTCCGCGGCTGGGGCTGTCGCAGGGGGGCTTCGGCCCCCCTTCGTCCCCCTAAAATGCGGACGCTTTTATGAAACATGTCTCGCCGTGGTCTTCGTTCCTCCCGCCCCAAGCCTTTCCAAGCCGACCCGGAGCCCGCGGCGCACCGCCACGGAGGAAATGCGCCCGGCGGGGGGCAGCGCCGGGGAGAGGTCTCCCCCCCCCCCACCTGAACGTGAGCCCTGACGCACGCGGGGCGCGGACAGCGCAGGGACAAGAGTCTGTCCACCGGGAGCCGGGGGCCCGGCGGGAGGCGCCGCTTCCCGTGAAGGAAGAAGCGGAAGTGTGAGGAGGCGGGACGAGCGGAGACCTCAGTCTGCAATTGGCTCAGGCACCGAAATGAAGCACCGAAATCTCCGTTGCATTTCGGTCCGGGTAGGTACCGGTTGTAATGGAACCGGTTCCATAATGGAACCGGTTCCATATTGGAACCGGTTCTCGGTACCCAACCCTAATCCTCACAGCATCGTACGAAGTTGTGTACCTGATCGCAAAGCAGGACAAACCACACACCATTGGTGAAACACTCGTAAAACCAGCTGCTTTGAAGATGGTGAATATCATGATGATGAAGATAAGTTATCCCAAATTCCTCTTTCAAATGACACTATCAGCAGCAGAATAGACGACATGAGCGATGACATCTTGGCTCAAGAAGTTGCAGATCTGATTTCCAGCCATGCTGGGACAACACTCTGGTTTTGGAGCGCTGGTGAAATCCGATGCACCACACATAATTTTTACGCACTGTGTTCTGCACAGGCATGCGTTGGCAACAAAAACCTTTCCTCCAAACTGGCAGAAGTATTAAAAATTGTAGTTGAATCTGTGAACTACGTGCGAAATAGTGCTGTGAAGCACTGCATCTTCAAAGAGCTGTGTAAGGAAGTGGGCTCTGAGTTTAAGGTACTTCTGTACCATTCTAACGTTCGGAATCGTGTTTTTGCCATGCCTGTGGAATTAGCCCTGTTTTTGCGAGAGTACGAACATTGTCACGCAGATTAAGAAAAGGAACAGACTTTGTTGCGGAAATGATATGAGAGTGGCACTTGCAAAGGTGAAGCCGCGCATTTCTGAACTTGTATCTGGAAGGCAACAGCAAAAGTCACATTGATTTGCAGTAAATATTCATTGAGTTATGTTTTTGTGTGAAATTCAAGTTTTGTTCTTTGAACACAGTTCTTTTGTGTGCAACTGATGCATGGTTCATTTTGTGCACTAAAAAATATATACCTATATTTTGAAGAAATCCTATTTTATTTTTCCAATTACGAAGGGTTCGGTGAATGCACTGCTGAAGCTTGCAGGGTTCAGAACCTCCAATGAGGTTAAGAACCACTGGTCTAACTCCTTGGCCAGCTTATTTAGTTATTAAGCATTTTGGTGTATTTGGACATCCTGACATACTTTTTTCATTCCAAGATAGCTGTTGATTAGTTGAATCCGGTCTGATTAAACTCTCTAGCTCGCTACACCAATACTAACATTGTTATTATAACTCAAATTTCAACTTCATGACACCAGTGTTAATTTTGATATCTATTTTAGATTTAGTATAGTCTTTAGACGAAAATGCATATTAGTTTTAGTCACATTCAGTCATTTTTATCCTTCCGACGGAAGAATGCCGACTGCTACGCCGAGCTGGTAAGGCTAATAGATGATAAAGCCTATCGTTAATCAGACACGAGGCTGCTGAAGATGGCAGGAAAGCCCTGCGAATACTAAAAGAATGTTATTCTGGAAAGAGCAAGCCACGGATTATAAATATGTAAACGTCTCTAGCCAAGCTTCACATGGCAGACAGCGAGACTGTTACTGACTATTTAATAAGAGCTGAGAACATTATAACAGCATTAAGGGAAGCAGGAGAGACCATGAGTGATGGACTGATCGTGGCCATGACGCTAAGCGAGCTACCGGACTTGTTCAAGCCGCTAGCTGTCCATGTGACGCAGAATGAAGACAGCGTCACGTTTGCAGATTTCAAAAGAAGACTACGAGTCTATGAGGAATCAGGGAAAATGAAAATGGCTGAAGCAACTACAGATAATGTGATGAAAACGTATACAAGACATGGTGGAGGCCATAGCAAGCCACACAGTAGCAGAAAAGAAGAAGATGCTAACATTACCTGCTACAAGTGTGGAATAATGGGACACATGGCAAGAAGGTGTTACAGAAAAGTGTGGTGCAGTTACTGCAAGAACAATACGCATGCAAAAACACTTTGTAAGAAGAAGGGGGGACAAGATGGCGTCAGAAAAGTTGCAGAGGAGCAAGGTGACGACCAAGACCACCTCTTCATGGCCAGATATGTCAAGAGTGAAAGACCACCAGGTAACGTGAAGATGAAAGGCATCATGATGGATGCGGGAGCGACTTCCCACATCATGAATGACATCAACAAGTTCCACCCCACCAAAATGGCAGAGCAGATAGAGGGTGGAGAACACTCTATGATATGAGCAGATGCCTACTGATAGAAAGCGGGTTACCAGATAATTTATGGAACTACGCTGTACAGACCTCAGCTTATGTGAGAAACAGATGTTACAGTAGACGTACAAAGAAAACGCCGTACGAGCTATTCACAGTAAGGGTACCAAAATTCTGATCAATGTGTTTTGCCTACAAGCAAGAGAAAAGCAAATTGGATTCCAGATGTGAGCAAGGTGTTTTCATAGGCTATGATAAACAGCCCAGCCTGTCTAGTGTACTATCCAGACACAGAGAGGGTTAAAAAGCATAGGTTGGTGAAATTCACCACTAAAGCAAGCAAAGACAGGGAAACACAAACACCTGAATCACACATATAATACGGGGATATACACTCTACTGATGACAACAGTGATGAGTATGTTGTTGATAAGAATGTGAAAAATGTACCAGGTCAAGGTGTTCAAAGTGATGATAGAGAGACTTCATCTGAAAAGACTGAGTACACACAGCCAGATGTGTCCACAGAGACTGTGATCAAGAGGAACCCACGAGAATTAGAAAGAGACCAGCTTATCTACAGGATTATGTGACAGATGACAAACTGCACACATGCATGGACTCTTGTTACAGAGCAGTGTGTGACATACCTCAAAATTACCAGGACCCCATTGCATCAAGCAAAGCAAGGCAGTGGACTGATGCCATGAGAGAGGAGATGCAATCCCTGGAGGAGAATGAGACTTTCAAGCTTACTCAGTTGCCACCAGGCAACCAGACAGTGGGGGGCAGATGGGTTTATGCACTTGAGACCAAAATTGATGGATCTGATAAATATAAAGCAAGATTCATAGCAAAAGGCTACAGTCAGAAACCAGGCACTGACTACGAGGAGACTCTCACCCACAGCTGATATGTCAAGTGTGAGAGTGGTCATGCAAAAGGCTGTACAAGATAACCTAGTCCTACACCAGATGGATGTGAAGACAGCTTACTTGCATGCCCCAATTGACCGTGAAATTTATATGGAGCAACCTGAGGGTTATGAGAAAAAGTCCAATACAGGTGAAAAACTTGTGTGTGAATTACAAAAATCTATTTATGGTCTGAAACAATCAGGGAGAAATTGGAATACTATAATGCATGAATGTTTAAGTGAGAATGATTTTGTACAGAACCCAGCTGAGAACTGTGTGTATACAAAAGAAAAGCACAACGAGAAAGTAATCCTAATCATATGGGTTGACGATCTGGTGATAGCAGCTAGTAATGAAAATGTTCTGAAAAATGTAAAGAGAATACTCACTGAAAGGTTCAAAATGAAAGACTTGGGAAAGCTGAGACATTTCTTGGGCATAGATTTCGAACAAGCAGATGGTGTAGTCAAAATGTCACAGGGGAGATATGTGAGAAATTCTAGATCGATTTGGGATGCAGGATTGCAAACCTAGAGAAACTCCATGTGAACCAAAACTTGAATACACAGAACATGCAGAAAAACTGAAAGACCCAAGAAAGTACAGGGAGGCAGCAGGAAGTTTAATTTACTTGTCTACATGTACCCGACCAGACATAACTTTTGTGGTCAGTAAACTCTCCCAGCACTTTGCTGAACCAACAGTAGAACACTGGAACACATTAAAACATGTGTTCAGGTACCTTAAAGGTACAACAGAACAGGGATTATGTTTTAGGAGAAATGACGGAGAAAAATTAGGCCTCAGAGTCTACAGTGATGCTGACTGGGCATCAGACCCAGCAGATAGGCGAAGTACATCAGGTTATTGTGTCAGTCTAAATGAGGGAAGCTCTTTGATATCCTGGAAAACAAGACAACAACCGACAGTAGCTTTATCCTCTTGTGAGGCTGAATACATGTCCTTAGCATCAGCCGTACAGGAATGCATTTACTTAGAGCAGTTACTCAGGGGTATAGACACATATCAATATGCAAAAACAAAAGTGTATGAAGACAACCAAGGTGCCATAGCACTAGCCAAAAATCCAGTCAACAGACAACGGAGCAAGCACATTGACATTAAGTATCATTTTATCAGGGAAAATGTGAACAATGAAAAGTTTATTTTGGAATATTGTCCTACTGAGCAAATGATTGCTGATGTCATGACAAAGCCAGCTACTAAGCTGAAGTTAAAAAGATTTGCACAAAACATGTTTGGTACTTAAGAGTGCAAAGAGTATTTTGTTTCTTTGAGTATCAAGGATACCACATTCTGTTATTTTTGTTTTGATGCAACCTAATGAGATAAGAGCGAGTGGGGGTGTTAAACTATCCTTATTATAGAGAACGCTCTTATTGTTTTACGGTAATAGTTTTGCCTGTTATTAGAGGTTTTACGCTTCTCTCGTACCTGTGTATATATGACGTGTATGTCGTCACATCCTGTGTTATTGTTGTTGTGAACCTGTGCATGACACGGATGCACAGAGCCGGTGCACGAGGAAGAATAAATTATACTGAATGAAACAGACGCTCCGCTTGAACCTTTCACGCTGAAGTTACACTGCGCAAGTGAGTTAACTTAACAACCCCCACCTGGCTTGGACTCTTATCCCGCACCCACGCCTCAATTCTGTGTTACATTAACACACATAACAGTATATTGTATATTGCACATCCACATTTCTCTCCTGTTTTGCATTTTACTTTTTATTTCACTTTTTATATCTCGTATAAACTGTTTTGCATTTTACTCTTTATTTCACTTTTTATATCTTGGACATTATTTTTTTATAAACAGTTATTTCTTTCTTATGTGAAGTACTTATTGTGTTTTTATGCTTTATGTTAAATGTATGCACCTATTTACCAAAAAAAATTCCAGGTAGGTGTAAAGCTACTTGGCAATAAATCTGATTCTGATTCATCAGGATGCAGCCACGTCTCAGTGAGGGACAATAAATCTATGTTGTAATCTGAGACTAGTTAATTTACTAAAATAGCTTTTGATGACAGTGATCTCATGTTTAAAACACCACATTTAAAAGTCTTAGTTTCCTGAGTTGTTGCAGAGGTTGTGTAAATTTCTATTAGATTATTATTGTGTGGAATTCTCGCTCTGTTAATGTTTGATTTAAATCATGTAATCGGACGGTGGACAGACACAGTCTCTATGGGGTTGTGTGACTGATCCAGAGGGAGCAGAGAAGTGTGTAGCAGCCGAACAACTAATAACTTCTGGTTAGATGACGATATCACTACGCCACCAAGCCGCTGAAATCTTCGTCTCACAATAGATAAATGTCTCGTTGTTTGCTTTGTCAGCTGTATAACACCAGATGTGCTTTTAGGTAACGCCCAGATCATCTGGTGATAGTCCCAACACAGACAAAACGCATACTTAATACCAGGCTTTTCAATCTGAGGCTCCTCTTCATAGGAGACACAGGGAGTTCTGAAGAACACACGCGTGACCAGCTCCACGCCAAGTGCTTGTGTTTGACGCTGGTGATCATTACAACGCGCACACACCAAAGCAGTGTCAGATGTAAACATCGCCTCACAACAACAAGGCGGAAGCTCCAGCGGTGTTTTTATGAGTAAAGTTGGTGAACGTGTCCAAATGTGTCAAGTATGAATGATAACTCCGAGTTTTTGGGGAAATTGTGACTGTCAAAAGTTAACCTGGGCGTGTTCCTTGAAACAATAACTCAGGGTAAGATGTGCACAGGCTTCACAGTCAGCGGAACATAAACGTGACTCAGCAAATCTCCCGATCAGTGGCGCAGTGCCATTGTCATCACGTTAATTTTTATGTGGACCACACCGCATCGATTCCCGTGGTGGGATTTCTTTCACATTTATATTTAGTCAGAAGATGATACTGATACAAAATGCACTTTATTTTTAATGATGATGTTTCATGAAGCGTCCACAATTGCTTGTATCACCACAACACATTGTTTGTGAAAATACAACAAATATAAATAGTTTTATTATTTATCACTATTATTATTTATCACTATTATAATTCACCAACTTTACTCATAAAAACACCGCTGGAGCTTCCTTCTTGTTGCTGTGAGCGATGTTTACATCTGACACTGCTTTGGTGTGTGCGCGTTGTAATGATCACCAGCGTCAAACACAAGCACTTGGCGTGGAGCTGGTCACGCGTGTGTGTTCTTCAGAGCTCCTTGTGTCTCCTATGAAGAGGAGCATCAGATTGTAAAGCCTGGTATTAAGTAAACATGCGTTTTGTCTGTGTTGGGACTATCACCAGATGATCTGGGCGTTACCTTAAAGCACATCTGGTGTTATACAGCTGACAAAGCAAAGAACGAGACATTTATCTATTGCGCGATGGAAACTTCAGCGGCTCAACGAGATCGTCATCAGGCCAGAAGTTATTGGTGCTTTGACTCGCTGTTTCGAGTCCCGGTCAAGATTTTTGTACTATTTTCTTTTTTTTTAACCATTTAATTTATATTGAAGGCTCCACGTGATTCTGGCACGGACACAGGAACTCGTGAAGGGTTTTTGTATGATTTTTATTTCAGCGAGACCTTCAGTAGATCACCGAACTTCACACACATGCGCTTTGTGAAAATGACGAATCTGCGACCAGCTCTGCAGCCGACCATCAACATCTGGAAAAAGGTAAACAAATCGTTGAGGCTAAGCTACGTGCTAAGCTAGGTAGCTCCGCGGCGGCTAGCGGGGGCTAAGCTAACTACAACTAACGTAGGTTCTAGGCTGCGGAGCCGAGCTTCTAGGTCTCTGAGCCTCTCGCCTCCATCGCTACCAACACACTGCATTTATTACATGTAGCACTACTGTTAATGGAGGCGGAGGAGTCAGTGAACATGAGCCACTCGGAGCAAGAGGGAGAGAGAGAAGCCATCGCTGCTGTATCAGCCTGTTAGACTACGAGGCTGAGCTCACACAGAACACAGAGTCACGAAGCACCAGAGAGGAGGGGCTGGGATGTGTGGCTGTTTAACTACAGACCGGTGATTGTAGCCGGAGTGATGCAAAGAAACAGCTGTTAGCAGAGGAGCTAGTTCAGAGAGCGTCACCAGCATAGATAGATATAGATATATATGATGCTAGCTAACGTTAGCCTGTTAGCGGTTCCTCCAGGGACTGACCTGCTCTGTGCAGCCGGACTTCGGGCTGCATCACGGCATCGAGCAGCCTCCTCTGGCGGCAGATCTCCAGCTCTGTCCGCTCCACTCGCTCCTCGTACCCAGCCACGGTTTCCTCAAGTCCCGCAAGGATCTGCTCCACCGCCGCCGCGAGCCGCTCGGTGAGCATCGCTCTCAGCTCCGGGACTCGAGCCTTTCCTCCTCCTTCCTCCACCTGCAGCAGGAAGTCTTCAGCGGCAGCGAGGATCCGCTCATGTACCGACACCCGCAGCAGCTGCATGGCGGACATGTTGCTCCTTCCTCCTCACTCTGAGTCTCTGAGGGGACAAAGAGACAGAGACTCCGATAGTTGTGAAACAAAGCTTATTTCCTGTTGCCAGTAGGTGGCGCCATTAGTATTATTACAAACAGACGAATAGATCTGTTCAAGTAGGGAGTGTTCATGTTATTAGACTTCATGCCGATACATAATAAAATCACTGCTGATTTCCACAGAGCACAGCTGCCTCTCTCCCCTCACGGTCGTATCTGGTGGAAATGGGGTTTGTCTCGTGAAAACGTGACGGGCTCCTGACAGCATCTCACTGCTGAATTGTGACCTAGATATCAAACAGGCTGCTGCTGTCACTCTGAAGCTGACACTGTCCACGTTATACACATTGACTTGTTTTCTCAGGTTTTTGATGCAACAAACACAACAAGAGAACGTAGAGACCTCATTCAAGGCTTTGTGAAGGAGAATGCATTCAAGGTAACATTGGAAGTGCTTTTATTTTATCCTGCTGTTATCTTGTCTTTGGAAATTGGACTTAATTGAAATTAACATTCAAACATTCACAGCTTATGTAGCGTTGAACGTGAAATGATGAATGTGAGACTTTTAAATGTTAACAAGAACCCTCTTCATGGCCCCTTCGATGACTAATCTTTTTTTTTTTCCGAACTTTTATTAGAACAAGTACCTTGACAGTGAGCATGTCATACAATATTACAAGTGAAGATAAAATAAAAATAAAACACAAATGGCAGAAGAGTTATCCCAATGGGTTCACATAGTTTCACATTCAGTTCAGCTTGTCCAGTCAAATGTCAACAGAATGTTCATTTTAACAGATACATTATCACAGGTGTCCACTTTGCAAAGTAAATGTCCATCCGGAGTCGTAGGATTGCAGTTAAACTTTCCATGCAATTCACAGCCTGGAGCCTCTGGGCCCACTGGTCCACGGTAGGTGGGTGGGGCTTGAGCCAGTTTACTGTCATCATTTTGTGGGCAATTAGCTTCATAACTCTGATCATATATAATTCGTTTTTCCTTAGTCCCCTTGAAGCTGTAGTTCCCAAAATCAGCTGTTGTGGGTCAATCGAGCTGTCTAAGTTCAAGATCTCACGTATCTCCCTCATCACCTCCTCCCAGAACTTCTGCAATTTAGGGCAATCCCAGAAAATCTGAGAAAAGTCGCCTTTTAGACCACAACCTCTCCAGCAGAGAGGGGAATTCAATGACTAATTTAAAAACGATATTGTGCATACGTCTTGTCATACTTTGCTATTACTATGGGTGTTTTAAAATATCTCATTCTTAGCTTCCAACTAAATTCTCTCCAGGTTGGACTACTTAAACATTTGTGCCAGGTCACCCAAGAGGTTTCCCATTCATCATCTGTAATAATGGTGTTAGCCTCCAATTACCAATTACCTTTTATATACAATGTGTCAATAGCTGTATCCATATGAATTCTTGTGTATAAACAGGATATTATATGTTTTGTTTGAATTCGATACTCAGCTATCTCCACCCAGTACTGTTCAAAATTGCCTGGTGTTTCCCTAATTTTGTCCCACTCCTTGTGTGTGGTCAAATAGTGCCGAAGTTGGAAATATCGGAATAGATCCTTAGCTTCAATACCATACTTTGCTTAAGGTTGTGAGAAAGCCCTGAGAGTCGTTCCTTCAAATAATTGATTTATTGTTGTCAAACCCTTCTCCGCCCATTTACTAAAACCACTGTCTAATTTCACAGGGCCCCTTCTAATGTCTAATTTAAAAACTTGATGATCTTGTTATGTTTGCGTGTTAGTCATACGTTGACCTCTGACCTCTCTCCAACAGGTGTTCTTGGTGGAGTCGGTGTGTGACGACCCTGAGGTGATAGCTGCTAATATTCTGGTACGTCACTCAAACCATTAATCTATAAATATTCCCGGTGTCTGCTTAGTTATGTCAGAACCATGCTGCTTGCTCACATGGTCTGACTGTGCTGCATACCTGCCACAGGAAGTGAAGGTGTCCAGTCCCGACGACCCTGAGAGACACAGAGAGATAGTAATGGACGACTTCCTCAAACGCATCGAGTCCTACAAGGTCACTTATCAACCGTTAGATCCTGACAACTACGACAAGTAAGAGCTGATCACATCTGCTTCTCTCTATCTCAATAGGTAATTACATTTAATATCTGGATTATGCTCCTGTGAACCTAAAAGGTTTTATAGCAGTTTGCAACAAATGAACACTAGATGGCATCAGTAAGCAGATTTTAAGTTCAGCCCCCCCATGATCCTTCACCACCTGCAGGGACCTGTCGTTTATCAAGGTGATAAACGTGGGCCGGCGTTTCCTAGTGAACCGGGTGCAGGACTACATCCAGAGCAAGATCGTGTATTACCTCATGAACATCCACGTGCACTCTCACTCCATCTACCTGTGCCGCCACGGAGAGAGCAACCACAACGTGGAGGGCCGCATCGGGGGGGGACTCCGAGCTTTCTCCTCGAGGGAAACAGGTACGATGACACAGAAAGAACCAATCACAAGACTCATTAGTTCACTGGGATAAGATTTACTTTAATTCTCTCCATTGCTACTGAGCATCAATCTAATGAACCAGACAGGAACCCTTAGAAAAGAATTGATGATATCCAGGCGATGATTGTCGATTTGTGTTTCTCTCGTGTCCCAGTTCGCCCTGAGAGACTTCATCGAGGAGCACCAACTGTGGGATTTGAAGGTTTGGACGAGTCAACTGAGAAGAACCATCCAGACGGCGGAGGAGCTCGGGGTTCCTTATGAACAGTGGAAGATTCTCAACGAGATCGACGCTGTTAGTACCGATCTATGAGAGGAATCTCTCTCATAAAGCATCTTTATGTATTAAAATATTCTGCTACTGTCTTTAAACAATCCCTATGTATAATATGTGGAATTAAAACACTTCTTTCTTTGTATTATGTGCAGTGAAAGTGCTTCTGCTTACTTTACTTTGGTGTGTGATATTAGAATGAATATTCTTTTCTTTTTTTGAATATCCCTCCTCAGGGTGTGTGTGAGGAGATGAGCTATGAGATGATCGAGAACACTTTCCCAGAGGAGTTTGCTTTGAGAAACCAGGACAAGTATCACTATGGCTACCAAGGAGGAGAGGTAACCTGGCCCACTCCTTCCATCCCCTCGTGTTTCACAGATGTTAATCAGGTTGATGTTTTGATAAAATCGTCTTCTCTGGATCTGTAGTCCTACCAGGATCTGGTTCAGCGACTGGAGCCGGTCATCATGGAGCTGGAGAGACAGGGCAACGTGCTGGTCGTCTGCCACCAGGCCGTGATGCGATGTTTGTTGGCGTACTTCCTGGATAAAAGTGCAGGTAGAAGAATGATCACAAAACACACACAGGACACACGGACACACAGATACTGACTTTGTGCTTTTTTTAATCATCCTACAGAAGATCTGCCGTACATGAAGTGTCCGCTCCACACTGTGCTCAAACTCACATCTGTGGCGTATGGTAGGTCCTTCCCCCCCAAGGACACACAACTTCACCCTATGACCCTTTCTTCTATTGAAATATTCCGTTTCCTCTCTTGCAGGTTTGCAAAGTGGAACTGTTTTATCTGAACGTGGAGGCAGTGAACACACATCGAGACCGGCCCCTTGTAAGTTCCTCTCATTCAAGCTGAATAATCACATTTTTTACATGAATGTGATTTCACCATTGAATTAAAGCCACAGAGTCTAACAGGCTCCTGTTTGTTGTATCCACTAGTTTAATGCTGGTTTGTGATGCCTTGCTTCTTTAACTCCCTCTTTTTAATCCCTGTCCCTTGAATCTTGAACCTGCCTGCAGCTCAGCTAATGAAACTAAATGTTTTATATGTTATGGACTGAAGCCCTGGCTGATCGTGCTGCCCTGCTTGGCTGAAATAATCATTATTACCATCGCTCTGGTTATGGATGAAAGAAAAGCTGTATTTGAGCTTCTTTGAATTATTTTAAAGGTTTTCAAACCTTTAAATGAAGAGAAGGTGTGTGCTATACTTATTCTATCCTTAAAAGGAGACATATTCAGGGTCATAATTTGAATTTGTGTTTTAATTTGAAAAGGTTTACTTGCTCTAATCTTCAAAAAACACATCACTTTCTTCAGACTGTCCTTTGCTGCAGCTCCTCTGCGGCTTCATGTGCTTCAGGTGCTTGAGGAGCTACAGGAGCTGTGTTGTCTCAGGAGGAGAGGAGCTGCCTTCACTGAGGACTTTGGGCTTTTTAACTGCAGGTTTTTTACATGCACAAACTAGAATGGCACTCATTAACTGGAGAGGTGGTGGACTAGTGGCAGAAACTTGGACTATGGGCAGAAAAGGTCTCTGGTTCGTCTCTGGTTCGACTCCACGGAGAAACAAAAATCCAAGTGGATTCTCCCTGTCTAGTGCCCCTGAGCAAGGCACCTTACTTCCCCAACATCTGCTCCCTGGGCGCCATACACGGCTGCCCACTGCTCTGTGTGTCCTGCACCAGATGGGTTAAAAGCAGAGGTTAAATTTCCCTCCTTGCATGTCTGTGCATGTGTGTGGGATAATAAAATGTATCTTAATCTTAACAATCCCCTTAAATTCTCCAATTCAATTCAAAGTCTCCTTTGAATTGGCTTCTGTTGTTGAGCCTGTTAACACGAGTCAATGTGGAGAGGATGGTTACTCTGCTCGGCTGTGATCAGGAGTCCCCAGATCTTTTGTTTTGTCCTTTAACACCTTGCAGCATCTCATCTCCTACCAGGATGAAACCCTGAGGGACTCTGCTCTCGTACCTCAGCGGAATAGTTACACTCCCTTGTCCAGTCACGACCAGGTCAAGCGTCCCAGGCTCTACAGTGCAGGCAACCCGCCCTGGCTACCGCTTGCCCCCACGCCATCAGCTCTGATGCCAGAGGGACTGCAAAGCCAAGTTAGTGAAAGAGTTACAGCCCCCCCCCTTCCAATATGTCTCCATCTCCGTGTTGACATGGGACTCGTCTCTGTGTGTCTGTCACGTGTCGGGTCTCGAAGGAAAGTTCTCTTTCTTGAATGTTTCTTGGCCGTCTGATGTTTGTCTTGCATGACCTTTGCTTCACCACTGGTCTGTTTCCAGCGTGAATATGCAGAACAGCATGTCTCTTGGTGAGAAACACTACCGATGAGTTGAGCCTCTGCTGAAATAAAATTGAATTTAAACTTTATGTGGAGATGAGGTGGTTTAAGAGTAGTAATCACTTCACGAGCCTCTTCTATAAGACAATCATTTATATCAGCATCAATTTTTTTTTATCTTAAATTTTAGATTTATGCTCTTTTCTAGAGGGACAATTATTTTTAACTGAAATCCATTTGAAATTTAACTGCAATTGGAAATTAATATAAAATGTAAATTATTGATTTTTAACCAGTAAAATTTGGGTATATTTGTTGTGTATTTGATGTGTATGTGTTGGCCTTGCCTTGTGGGTACAGTGCTTCAGCCCATCTCCACATCTCTCTCTCTCTCTCCTTCTGAACCCGTCTTTCAGCCCCGAATAGGAAGAAGATGTCTGTGAGTATTTTTTGTGAAGACTTGGTAAAAAAAAACTTTAGCCAACGTTTCTATTTCTTTCCCATAATTCAGCCGTTGTTCAAGTCATGTTATCTGAATATACGTTATCACAGTGTTTCATGTTTTTTATGGTTTTCCAGCACTTTGGTTTCTTCAACCTTCCATCACCTTTGCATTCAGAAAGCTGCTGTCGATATGTTTCATCTCAGCGACGTTATCAAGAACGACTATCGCACTCTGATTCTGATGAATAATTAATAACTTCTTCTTAGACAATGTTCTAATGAACAGTCTCCAGTGCTGCAGCCGTTTAACAGCACTCTCCATAAAATACCCAATTTTCCAAATAGGAACTTAAGACTCCTGAGACACTATTAGTTTCCTCTAATAGTATTTTCAGCTGTGAGGCATTAATCTGTGAGTGTCAGTGACGTTTCCTCTCTCTTCAAGGAGTCCCTGTGCGAAGGAATCGACTTTGACAACTCCGAGGAAACTAGTGGCTGTGTCCGCTTCTGAGTGAAGATGAAAAGTCTTGTTCTTCACGGCACAAATTAAAGTGTGGATTCGATCATGACTGAAGATGGATAGAGGTATTTTTGAACTACAGTTTTTGGAAATCGTGGTCAGAGGAGGAGGAAGTCAAAGAAGAGTTTGTGTTTTAAAACCAGGCAACTTGGACACAGGGTCATTTTTTGTTTCTGTATATCTTCAGTTTCTGTCTTTGTCTTTATTCTGCATGCTGAAGCTTTGACCTGGAGGCATCATCATTAGTATCATAAACTCTTCTGCATGTGCACTACAAGAAATCTATCAACAAAACAACAAAACACAGTGTTGTACACAACTGCCAACTAATCCTTATTGTACTGTAAATAATACAAAGCCTTAGTGACCATTACATACACTGAGTATCAGCTCCTCTATTCTTCTCAATACAAGAACATTAGTAGATGGTGTAAAAACTTTTTTGAATATAAATCTGCTCATCTCATAGACAGAGATTGTACTGAACGGGGTTCTGAAGGAAGATTCAAATGCTGTATAAAGATTTATCCCTCTTGTTATAGAAGCATTGTTAGAAAATACTTCACATTACTTGACATATTGTCCCGGCAGTAGGTAACAGATTGAACTTTCTGTCTCGAGCTGCTGTTCACAATGTTTTTAATGTGTCTCAATCAGCTCTTAATGATACATATTCATTATGTGTTCTTTGAAGGGATTTGTAGGTATTGCTATTTTGTTGAGATACTTTTCTTCATGTTATCAAACAAAGAATTTGCTTTATTTCTTGCAAACGTTTATTTTCTTAACTTGTCCTCAACATCAGTCTGTTTATTTACTAATGCAGAGTTTCATTGGATGACTGTGTAATGTTTGATCATTGATAAGTTATTGCCGTGCTCCAATCAGCCTCCTTGTGCCTTTTTAGCAGACGATAAAAGTGAGTTTCAATGAGTCTTGTTTTTTCTCAAAGAAATATCAGAGACAAATGAATCTGTGCATTCAACTCTGTTATTGATAATTTTTGACTTTCATTGTATTGTCCCTTGTTATATGAAAAACGTTGTCAATATTATTAAAGAACTAAATGAAATTAGATTACGTGGCTAGTTTGCTTTGTTTTACCTTGTTTTATCAGCACAAGGCCCACAGTGTCACGGAATGGAGAGGTTGAATGGAGAAGCTAAATGACTCAGCAGGTTGAATAGCAAATAGGAAAAAGGGAAAGTAATTAATTAATTAATTCAGTTGCTTATTTCTCCTATTAAGATTCATTATCAAATGGATTTTTAGATCAGCCCCCTCCCCCCAATTAATAAAGAAGATAAGGGAGAAGGGCAATTAGCACTATGGGGCTGTGGAGTTAGACAGCTCATTGGCTTTCCGTTGAATAGGAGAACATATTAAAAGAAGAATTTATGTTTTTTTTAATAATCCGAGAAATAGAAAAATATTAAAATAAACAAGTACATTAAAGTAAAAATCGCCAAAATGGCCAAAATGGCCACTAAATCCAAAATCGCGGGCTTCCTGTTGCGTTTTTCATAATTCCCTTTGTGACTTTTTTTCATGATTAGTCACGATACACCTCTTGCCCGATTTTGGTGAAAATCGGTTATGTGGAAATCTAGGGGCTGGGTTCCAGGGGGCGCTGTTGAGCCATTTTGCCACGCCCATTTCCAAATACTCCAGAATACGTAAATTTTCACCACTTACTAATTTACTGCAAAGTTTGGTAAGAAGTTCAGCATGTTAAAGCTCTCAAAAAGCCAATTCACTTTAGTCACAATAATAATAATAATAATAATAAGATTTGCCTGAATAATAATAATAATAATAATAATAATAATAATAATAATAATAATAATAATAATAATAATAATAATAATAATAATAATAATAATAATAATAATAATAATCCTTACAATTTCAATAGGGTCTCACCAGACACCTTTGATGTCTGTGCTCGGGCCCTAAATAATAATAATAATAATAATAAATTTTCACCACTTTCTAACTTTCTGCAAATTTTGGTAAGAATTTGAGCATGGTAAAGCCCTCAAAAAGCCAATTAATTTGCCTGAATAATAATAATAATAATAAAAATTTTAGGGCTGCAAAGCAGCACTGGGTGGGCCCGAGCACATCCATTTTGAAGCGTTGCATGCTTTTTGTCTGAAAAAACAAAAATAACCAGTTCTGAGAGAGAGAGAGACGTAACCTTTGCAAGACATAAAGTTTCCTTTGATCTAGGAAGACTGAAATCAAAGGATTCATGGTCCATGTATGTCCGCGTTACAGAACATCGTGTTTTAATGGCGTGTAATCAAACTTTGACACCACGCCACGGTCACACCGTGTGATTAAAATAAAATCTGTCAGTCAGTTTTTATCTCCATCTTGTTGTGATGACACTCATCTCAATTTGAAGTTGATCCGATGAAAACCCTGGTACAAGTGTATCAAAGAAAAAATGTGGAATATGGCCAAAATGGCCACTAAATGCAAAATAGCAGGCTTCCTGTTGTGTTTTTCCAATTGCACCAAGAGACTTTTTTGTTTGTCTGGTCATGATACACCTGTATATCGATTTTTGTGAAGATAGGTCAATGGGAACACCTTCTGGGGGTCTCGGGGGGTCTCGGGGGGCACCGTTGAGCCATTTTGCGACGCCCATTGAAAATTCCTTCAGAATATGTAAATTTTCACCACTTTCTAACTTTCTGCAAATTTTGGTAAGAAGTTGAGCATGTTAAAGCCCTCAAAAAGCCATTTCATTTGCCTGAATAATAATAATAATAATAATAATAATAATAATAATAATAATAATAATAATAATAATAATAATAATAATAATAATAATAATAATAATAATAATAATCCTTACAATTTCAATAGGGTCTCACCAGACACCTTTGATGTCTGTGCTCGGGCCCTAATAAGACAATCAAACCTGATTTGACCACTGACACATAATCCTCAGTTAAACAGACACCACCACTGCTCAGTTTCTTTTCATAGATGTCTTGAAAATGAGATATTTCATCATTATTATCATCCTCCTAGAGTTGCAACTACAAATGAAGGGAACTAATTGTTTCATCAACAAAGGCACTGGAAAAGGAACACTGTGCTGAGCTTTACTCTTCTTGAAGCTGTGCCTAACAAAACACACCAGACGTCGCCAAGTAAATACTTATTTCAAACTTTTGTGAACAAAAAATCAAATACAACGAGACCCCTGGAACGCGTTCACATTGACCGATCTATTATGACCAGAAAAAACAAAAAGTCTCAAATGCCCAGTTCCGACTTCACGTCAAACGTAAACAAACATGTCTGACTGTGAGAAGCTGATTAATTTGTATCGTGAGGAGACAATTCAACTGTAGCCAGTGCAGCCTCCGTTCATACAGAAACAAAGAGGAGGAGGGCGATGACGCCATTACCTTTTTATTAGACTTTTATTCTTGGAAACACATTCAATACATAAAGGAGAACACACAGTCATTGAATCTCACGAACCAAGAAACCATTGTTTTAAAACAAAGATATTTAATCATATGAACTAGTTAAGAACACACATACAAACTGTGCAAGGAACACACTTCAACCTTAAAATGACATGAAGGACAATATGAAAAATAGAGAAATTATGTAGAAATAATATATATAGAGTTCCGGTGACGTCATGATCGAGGCAACAGCCTGATCCAGAAAGCTCCCGGAGAACTTGTAAAAAAACTAGCCAGAAAACATTACTACAACTTTGTTTCCCACCTAAAGCTAATCACAACAACAATCTGTGATGACCAGCGTTGGACGAGAGACAGGAAAGAGGAACAAAAAGGCTCCAAATCCCCCCAAGGAGCAACAAAGTCAAAGTGACTCAGGTGACGAAGAGACCATGGCAGCGGTGCTAGCCGAGTTGCGCACATTCAGGAAGGAGCAAACTGAGGCCTCTAAAAAAGCCCAAGACAAGTTAGACGTTACAGTCCAGGCGTTAGCAAGACTGGAAACTGCACTCGCTGGGTAACAGAAAGGACGACACAGCTCGAGCAACGAGTGACAGAATATGAACAAAGGCTTGGTGCAGCCGAAGACAAGACACAGCGACACGAAAGAGCCCTTCGCTACCTGCTACAATGAGATGCTAACCTGACAGCAAAATGTGTGGATCTGGAATCCAGAGCGAGACGCAACAATCTCCGCATATACGGAGTAACAGAAGAGAAAGAAAACAACGATATGCTGAGCTACATAAACAATCTCATCCGAACCTCACTGACATTACCAGAGGACCTGAATTTAAACATAGTGAGAGCACACCGATCTCTGACCATGAAACCGACAGACCCGGGGAGCTCCCCGAGGTCAGTGATCGTCAGATTCCTCGACTACAGAACTAAGGAATTGGTCATTCAGGAAGCATGGAAACATCGAGGAGGAGTGAAATATAACGGGCTGAAGATCTTTTTTGACCAAGACTACACGTCTGACATCCAGAAGAAACGTAAACAAGTAAGGGAGGTGATAAAGCAGCTCAAAGAAAAGAACATTAAAGCTCAATCACCGTTCCCTGCCAAGCTGAAAATTCACCTGAGATCCGGAACCAAGACCTTCATGACACTTTCAGATGCGGCACAAACACTTGCTGGGATCGGTATCCATGTCCACCTGGATGAACGGGAGGCGCTTCGGGCGGAACTTTTACGGACCTCAACATCAAACAGAGCGAACGTGATGACCGGTGCAGATCTGAGGAGCTTCCTCCACGGTGACGGCGAGGGAACAAGTGGAAACACGCAGGGCTGTGAGTAGACTTTGAGGGAAACGAAGACCCAGCTTACTTAGAAGGATTAATATGTTCTGGCTAGCTTTATCACAGAAAGCTCATTAACATTATTTAAAAAAAAAAAAAAGAAGTTCTCCTCCATCGAGGAGCTTTTTCTTTTTTTTGTTTCTTTACGCTCCATGTTAGCGAGCACTACGGGCTATAGCAAAGGTCTCGGACCTGCGTGTAACCTAGCTGCACTGTGTGCACACCCCCGGAGAGACATGTCACAACTCTCTGTCCATGTTGAGACTGATTTTATGTTTGTTAGATCAGTCGGGTTTGTGGGAGTCTACTTCTTCCTTGTTTTGATTTTGTGTTGTTGTTTTCCACAATGGTGGATATTACATGTGAATTTCATAAATGTGCAGTCACATAGGTTTTTTGTTTTTTTTAAATACGGGTACGTTTCTGGAAAATATTTGATAATTTTTAAAGACAGAATGAAGAGGTACTGTTATCCACATGGATAAATTGACCATAGTGAGTTACAATGTCCATGGACTAAACCATCCTATAAAAAGGAAAAAAATATTCAGTTAAAGAAAATGCAATGCTCAGTTGCAATGCTACAAGAAACTCACTTATCCGAGGAAGAACACAAAAAATGAAAGAGGGATTGGGTAAATTTAGTGTATAGTGCCTCAAATGGGAAAAAAAGAGGGGTGGCGATTCTAATTAGTAAAACTCTGGCCTTCAGTGTAGAGAAGGTGGTGCAGGATAAATCAGGAAGATATGTCATGGTGGTTGGAAGTGTCGGAGGAAATGAGATCTCCATTTTGAATGTATATGCTCCAAACGAACACGACCCAGGTTTCTTCAAAGAAATTGCGAACACCATTTCAGACAATTCAAAGGGTATGCTAGTAATTGGAGGGGACTTTAACACGGTGCAAGATGGGACCCAAAAGTCCAAAAACACTTACACTGAATAATTTCATTTCTGAACTGGGACTTGTGGACCCATGGAGAACTAAAAACCCTAAAGGGAGAGATTTCAGCTTTTTTTCTAATGTACACAACAGTTATTCAAGAATTGACTTCTTCTGTCTTCCTCAACAATAACTGTACAAAGTAATAGAATGTTACACTGAACCTATAACTCTGAGTGATCATGCCCCCATTATACTGAAAATAGACCTGGGCATGTACTCTTTTTTCAGATACTGGAGGTTGAATGTATCTCTTCTGAGCAACACAGAAATAGTGGAGGATTTGAGACAACAATTAAAAGAATACTTTGAGACAAATGATAATGGAGAAGTTAACCCGTCAATTTTATGGGAGGGAGCAAAAGCAGTCATAAGAGGGAAAATCATACAGATATCATCACAACTGAAGAGAAAGCGACTAGAGGAACAGTTGACCCTAGAAAACAAGATAAAACTCCTAGAAATACAACACCAGAATAATAGATCAAGTATTAATGCCACACAACTCAAGGAGGCAAGAAAATCACTGGATAAGCTTTTATCATACAAAGCGGAGGGAGCTCTACGATTCTCCAGACAGAAATTTTATGAGATGGGCAACAGAGCCAGCCGCCTCCTAGCTTTCCAACTTCGCAAAGCTCAGGCTAACCGAACTGTCTCTAAGGTAGTCCAAACAACAATGGCAAGAACAGTATCTCTTCCCAAAGAGGTGGCAGATGCATTTGCATCATTTTACCAAAATCTGTACAAAGAACCTAAATCACAAACAACAACAGATAATTCTAAAACCTTCCTAGCTAAGTTAAACCTCCCCGAATTGCCAGAAGATGTATCATTAAATATGGTAACACCAATATCAGAAATAGAAATAAGGGATGCAATAAAAAGATTGAAAAATAATAAATCCCCAGGAGTCGATGGATTCTCTGGAGAATTCTATAAATGCTTCATAAATGAGTTGGCGCCAGTGTTAATTTTGGCAGCTATTTTTGATTTAGTCTTAGTCTTAGTCTTTTGACGAAAATGCATATTAGTTTTATTCTAGTTTTAGTCATTTTTATCCTTCTTAGTTTTAGTCGACGAAAACAAATTACATTTTAGTCTAGTTTTAGTCGACGAAAACAAATTACATTTTAGTCTAGTTTTAGTCGACGAAAACAAATTACATTCTAGTCTAGTTTTAGTCACATTTAATAGCCACATTAAACTACATATCTTCCCTTCTCAGGTCCAGGGACCCCCTGTGTTGTGTCTACAACTGCGTACTAGTCTAGCTTGCAGTACTTAGGTTGTCCATTAGATGTCCCTCCTATAGGTCTATAGCAGGGGTCGGCAACCTTTACTATCAAAAGAGCCATTTTGCCCCCTCTTCCCCCAAATAAAATTTGTCTGGAGCCGCAAAACATATTTGATAACAAAGCTGATACAATTTTAAATAAAGTTATACTATACTAATCTGTAGATTATTGCATTTATGAAATTATAGAACAACAATAAAGAAAACTGTTGACATTTTATTTATTTTTACCTGTTACAACAAAGTGAAACACCAAATGCTTATGAAGAGGAGAAGAAAATACACAGGCAAGTGTAGGCCTACTTTGAAATAAATTAAACGCAGAACTATGTAGGGTTATTTGAGTCATCCCCATATTTGTGGGAAATGTATGAAATAAGAAGTACCCTATTTTGAAATAAATAAAAACAAATAGTTGCAGCCTATATATTTTAGTTGGCGTTGGCGAAATGTGAAAACAAAAAGTGAAAGCAGATCAGACCGGAGGAGGAAACTGAAGCTCGGTAGAAACCAACTGCAGCTTCTGCTCTGATCCAGAAGCTGCGGCGCTGGAGCCTCGGGACCGGTGCGCTGTCTGGCAACACATACACACACACAGACACACACACTCGCCGCTCCGGGTACTTCATGACGGCCTGATACGATTATGTTTTTAAAAATTGTTGTGACTTAGTCAACCTGCCACGTTTTCGTTTCGTCTCGTTAACGAAAATTAAAATAGATTTCGTCAGTTTTTATTTTCAAAGATCCATTTCGTTATGTCTTCGTCTCGTCTTAGTCATGGGAAAAGGGGCGTTAACGAATATTTTTCGTTATCGTTATCGTCAACGAAATTAACACTGGTTGGCGCCGATTTTAACCAGGGTGTTTAGATACGCTCTTTCCAAAAATGACTCCCCTGAGACATGGTCCCGGGCCATCATATCTGTTATTTATAAAGAAGGAAAGGATCCAACACACTGCGAAGGATATAGACCCATTAGCCTGATATGTAATGACCAGAAATTATTGTATTATAAGTATTTTAGCACAGAGAATCCAAAAACATATTACAACGCTGATTAACCCGGATCAAACAGGATTCATTCCCAGCAGACAGGGTGCTAATAATATAAGAAGAACCCTAAACATTATTACCTGTGCTAAGAAAAATAAGCAGACATCAATGCTCATAAGTTTTGACGCACAAAAAGCATTTGATACAGTGAATTGGGACTTCTTGTACAAAACACTATCTGCAATGGGATTTCACCCAGAGTTTGTAAACTGGGTCAGGGTCATATACAAAAACCCAAGGTCGTGTGTCAGAGTGAACGGATGCTGTTCTGAGTTCTTCGATCTGCAGAGGGGGGTGAGACAGGGAGACTGCCTCAGTCCCCTGCTCTTTGCTATAAATATTGAACCCTTGGCAGCAGCTATAAGACAAAATAAGGAAATAAATGGTATAAAGGACATGGGGAATAGAGAACATAAGATATCTCTCTTTGCAGATGATATCCTGACCTACATAAGTGATCCAGTCAAATCTGTTCCTGCGTTGATGGACACTTTAAAAGAGTATGGAGAGCTCTCTGGCTATCAGATCAACCAATCAAAATCAGAGGCAATGATGTTAGTTGGACAATGGCCTACACACCTAACAGGAAGACTTAATGCTCATTGGTCAGATGGATTTAGATACCTAGGAATTATCATTTCAACAGATTTATCAAACCTGTTTAAGGTCAACTATGGAAAATTGATGGGTCACATAAAAGCAGACCTAACAAGATGGGAAATCCCACCACTCTCTTTGATAGGAAGAATAGAAACAATAAGAATGAATGTTTTGCCAAGATTGCACTTTCTTTTTCAATCACTACCTATATATGTCCCTGCGACCACTTTTAATGCACTGAACAAAAGATTTTCCAAATTTATATGGCAAAGTAAACCACCCAGACTTAAACTTCAAAGACTACTATGCCCAAAAGACAACGGAGGCCTGAACCTGCCTGACCTGAAAAAATATTACTGGGCAGCCCAATTACGAGCGATGGTTGCTTGGGTATCTCAAGAAACAGACACTATATGGGTAGGAATGGAACAAAGTGAATGCCCAGACACATCACACTGGACTCATTCCCATTCCTGAATTCAGACCACCGTGGGAAGAATAAGATTACTAATATATGGATTAAAAACACTCTAAAAATATGGTCAGTTGTGAGGAAAAAATTAAAACTCCCCATGACTATATCCAGAGCTATGAGAATAGCAAGTAACTCAGAATTTCTTCCTGCTAGACTGGACAGGTGTTTTGAACGATGGAGAGAGATGGGAATAGTAGTATTGGACCAGTTGTTCGAGGTAGGTGTGCTGTAGTCATTTGAACAGCTTAAAGATAAATATGAGTTACCAACCCAAGACTTCTACAGATACTTACAAATAAGACATTATTTACATACACATCAAGAATGGGAAAAGCTCTGCTCACCACCATCCAAAATGGAACACTTCTTCATATCGGCAATACAAGGAACAGTGAAAGCAAAGTTCATATCACATTTATACAGGATACTGCAGGAAGAACTAAAGGAGAATAATTTGGATATTAAAGAAAAATGGGAACTAGAGATGAAAATAACAATTTCTGATTAACAATGGGAAAAATCATTCGAACAGGGACACAGAGTAACCAGTAGTCCTAACTGGAAGGAATTTGGATGGAAGCTTAAAATGAGATACTTCAGAACTCCACTTATAACATCCAAATGGAGCATCACATCAGCACAATGTTGGAGGGGTTGTGGCAAGGTGGGACACCACACACACATATTTTGGGAATGTCCAAAGCTATCAGAATACTGGAGAAAAATACAAAAGGAAATAAAAACTTGTTTATTTATAGACATACCATTAGAACCATCACACATCATTTTAGGGATACTGCCTGATAACCTTGAAGAAAATAGCCAGACAAAACTTCTGAGAGTCCTTCTTTTAATAGCAAATAAACTAATAACAGCCTCCTGGCTGAAGCCACAGCCCCCCACAATAACCCAATGGAGGGGTAGAATTCAAGATATGTACAGGATGGAATACTTGACTGCCCTATTACAACTGAAAACAGAGGTTTTTAAAAACAACTGGTCCCCAATTGCTCTACATTTCCATCTGATATGAGAAAAAAAATAAATATATATATATATATATTGCTTTTGTTTTCCCTTTGTTTCCCCTTTTAAGCAATGGACATATGCAGGTCATACTATTTCAGAATAATGTCTTGATGAAATGTTATGTGAAATTTATTGTGTCTGTGGACATTGTTAATCAGTAACTTGATTTTGATATATTTGGATCATGATGGCCTGGACCCGAGACATACATGGACAGTTAACCCCAGTAACCTAAGACTTGAACCCGTGATACCTAATTTCATGTTAAAAACTATGTACTGTATGACTGTATTTGACAAAAGGAAATAAAAAGAAGTTAAAAAAAAAAAAAAAAAGATATATAAACACAAATCTTTCGTGTTATTCAATTAGTTAATTTTCCTAGGGACATAAAAACTGTTAATACTCTATTTAAACAGTGAGCTATGAATATGTAACTATGAATATCTGCTGATGAAATCTAATAAATCTTTTGTTGCAAAGGTTGCAACTGAATCACTTCTCTCCTTTATGAATCCTCATGTCTCGTACAATAGGACTGAATCTTAAATCTTTCACCACACTCAGATCAACTAAACTGTTTCTCTCTGGTATGAATCCTCATATGTGTTTTTAGACTTTGCCTATGGCTAAATCTTTTACCACACTCAGAGCAACTAAATGCTTTCTCTCCTGTATGAATCCTCATATGTGTATTTAGACTGCCCCTTTGGTTAAATCTTTGACCACACTCAGAGCAACTAAACGGTTTCTCTCCTGTATGAATCCTCATATGTCTATTTAGATGGCCCCTTTGGTTAAATCTTTCACCACACTCAGAGCAACTAAATGCTTTCTCTCCTGTATGAATCCTCATATGTGTATTTAGACTTTGCCTATAGCCAAATCTTTTACCACACTCAGAGCAACTAAACGCTTTCTCTCCTGTATGAATCCTCATATGTTTATTTAGATTGCCCCTTTGGATAAATTTTTTACCACACTCAGAGCACCTAAACTGTTTCTCTCCTGTATGAATCCTCATATGTGTATTTAGATGGCCCCTTTGGTTAAATCTTTTACCACACTCAGAGCAATTAAACGATTTTTTTTCTGTCTTACATCCCACATCACTTAGAGGCTGTTTGATATTTCTTGTATTTAAACCAGTCTGAGTTTCCCTGGTCTCCAGCCAATTATCCTCACTCTCTTCAGTCTCAGAAGAGTCTTCAGTCTTGTCTTCAGGACCTTGTTGTAAACGTCCATCAGGACCTGAGTTCCTGGCTGGTTCTGGTCCTCCACAGTCCGCTCTGTTCTCCTTCGTCTCACTTGGATGAAGCTTTGACGATTTAAGTTTCTCTTCATCTTCTTCACTCTTCACAGCGACAGGAGTCAATGTGAACTTGATATCAGCCTCCTCCAGTCCTTGAAGCTGCTGTCCATCCTGATTGGTCCACGGTTCCTCCTGTTCTTCTTTAATGTAGGGGGGCTCTGGGTCCTCCTGGTCCACAAGGGGGCTCCACTGCTGCTCCTCAGGGGGAACCTCTTCTTTCTTCACCATCAGTTGCTGGATGTCTGCAGGACACACTGAAACACAAATACACATGTTTCCTGAAGTTTCCTGAAGTGTTTTGAAAACTTGTGTTGTGTCGTTTAATGTCGACTGTTGGGATTTTTGAACGATCACATTCAGGAAGAGAAGTTGTGGTCGTTTACAGTTGGTGTTACGACGCAGCTCGTAAAGGAAGCAGCATAAAACAAAAGGTTTCTGGTAAAAAAAGTTTTTAATTCACAGCAGCAGGTTTTCTGCACAGACTCGTTCACAACAGCATCAAATCCTCCTCATTATTCAGGTGAGAGGTGGAGCAGCCGGGTGCAGCAGACACAGACAGGAAGTGGAGGATTAACTCCGCTGCTAGAGCTGATGCTAGTTTTTTAAATACCGCCAGTCAATACACACCCAATCAACAAGGCCCGGTGTAATAGGCCATAGTATACCCCCCCGGCCGAACTATACCCGGGGTTAAAGGGGCCTAGGCTAGATTATACCCCGGGTATATTATGGCCTGGGCAAATTCATACCCCTCAGGCCAGATTATACCCCCATGATATCAGTCGTGTTGAATGATTTACACAAGAATTACTTAATTTTTCAACATTTTATTGGGGGTTCAGCTTTGTCAGGTAAATTAAGGGAGAAAGCTAACTAACTTAAATCTTAAAACTCTAAAACAAAGACTTTTATTACTTCAACCAGAAAAACTGATAACATCAAAACATCCACAAAGATCAAAACATCTCTCAGTAGTGTTACACATTAAAATAAAAGCACATACCCAAAAGATAATGCAATTGTTACATAATATAATAAAAGTTAATCAATATATATATATATATATATATATATAAAAAAAATGGTGTTAGAGGAATCAGCTATCCCATCTCACCTCATCAAACTCTACTCCTCTGCTTGCATTAAGCAGGGCTTATAAAAGGCAAGCTTCACCCCTGGCGCCTCCCCCCAAAAAAGAAAAATTCAAAACTTCTTAACAGTTCTACAGTAAAGTATTGCACCTTTATTTATCACAAGAACGAGAGCTAAGAAGAAATGCAAAGTGCAAACTTAAGAATCCGAACAAATGACAACTTAGCTAGCAAACAATAATAATTATAACAAGAAATAAAATAATATATGCAAGTTTGCTTTCAATTTAAATGATATATTGTATTATATGTTACACGTTTTAAATAATCAAAATAGAATATGCAAAATAAACAAACAAATAAATAGTATAAATTAACTTTGTCTCAATAACTATTTACATTCCACTCCATAGCATCACACTTCAAGGGTTACAGTGCAATCCTTCTGGCCTTCCTTGCTGCAAAGTCATCAATCAAAACATCGTTTTCAACAGTTTTAATTTAGAAAAACTCCTCTCGGCTGAAGCTACCGTTACTGGTAGCGTTGCTCTGATCCGCAGAGCAATACACAAGTCGGGATATATTTCTGTGAGCTGCTTTGCATGTATGAAAGAGTTGTCATGCTCTTTGATGACCAGTAAAGTAAAATGTCTAACTCCTTGGCCAGCTTATTTAGTTATTAAGCATTTTGGTGTATTTGGACAGCCTGACATGCTTTTTTCATTCCAAGATAGCTGTTGATTAGTTGAATCCGGTCTGATTAAACTCTCTAGCTTGCTACACCAATACTAACATTGTTATTATAACTCAAATTTCAACTTCATGACACCAGTGTTAATTTTGGTATCTATTTTAGATTTAGTATAGTCTTTAGGCGAAAATGCATATTAGTTTTAGTCACATTCAGTCATTTTTATCCTTCTTAGTTTTAGTCTAGTTTTAGTCGACGAAAACTCTACTTTAAGTCACTTTAATAATCCATCTTATAGCCACATTTAACCCCTTTCCTTCCCTTCTCAGGCCCCGGGACCCCCTGTGTTGTGTCTACAACTGCATAATAGTCTAGCTTGCAGTACTTCAATTGTGGATACAATTAGTCTCTGAGATATATACAGATCTCCTAGTATATGCCTACAGCTGAATTCCAATTAATGCAGTGTAAATTATCATTAAAATATAAGAGAATATCAAGCCTAGATTTTGAAGATTCAAATGCTTTGATAGCACAACACAACTACTATGCCTACCTGACCTTAGAGCTAAATCAACCACATATCCACCATGTATAGTTTTGCCCTGGACAGTTTATCCCCTGGGGTTTACTCTGGCCTGGAGGGGTATAGTTTGGCCTAGGGTGTTTTACACCCCGGGGTATAGTTTGGTTTAATTTGGGCGGGAGTTAATTTGGACTGTTACACAGGGACCCCCACCTGGCTTGGACTCTTAACCCGCACCCTGGCCTCAATTCTGTGTTACATTAACACATATAACAGTATATTGCATATTGCACATCCACATTTCTCTCCTGTTTTGCATTTTACTTTTTATTTAACCTTTCATATCTTGTATATAGCTGTTTTGCATTTTCTCTTTATTTAACTTTTTATATCTTGGATATTTTTTTTTATATACAGTTATTTCTTTCTTATGTGAAGTACTTATTGTGTTTTTATTCTTTATGTTAAATGTATGCACCTATTTACCAACGAAAATTCCAGGTAGGTGTAAACCTACTTGGCAATAAATCCTTTCTGATGATCCGCCCTCCACACGCCCACTTTCACCCATAAATGGTCAATGCAAAACACGGCGTGAATATTAAACGATGCTGCTGACCAATGGGTTTCCACCGTGAGTCCTGACAGAGTCACCGCATCAAGCGATGTGAAGAGGAAGTGAAACTTTCTGAGACTGACATCAAGGTGTTTGTTACCGAGGTGAACAGCGACTTTATGGGACAGCAGTGATGTCACTAATAAAGAAAATACAATGATACTCTACTGCTGCGGATAACACACTGTGTGAGATCAGAAATCGCGGAACCCTCGCTTCCTCCTCGTCCTTCGCATGCACACATCGAGCAGAACCCCGCATCGGTGTCACAGCAGTATTTTTTTATTTAAAGCCTCGGACCGATTCCCTCACATCAGTGGATCCTCACCTCCACTGGGATATTATTTGGAAAGTTTCTTCATTTCTTATAAGTAATCTCCAGTGCGCTCTGTGTGCGCCTGATGGCACAGTCCTGTTCACTGCAGTGAATTGATGATACGCACAGTGTTAGAAGATATTATTAAAACCTATTAATGACTCAGCTCCGTAACTACGCTGTTAAAACGAATCTGAACCTAATTTGCTTTAAGTTGTTTTATATTTTTTTAATTAAAAGGCTCGTGTGGAGCAGATACGTCGCCCGAGAAAAACTGTTGGTTTTAATGTAAATTATTAATTGGATCAATAATCTGCTGCAGTTCACCACCTCACGTCTGTGTCGCCGTTTTCCCGTCTCCAAAACGGTCGTAAGCATGGTTCTAAGTGTGCGTAGAAATACGCACATTTTCCTGTCAAGTTTGTTTTTATAAATCCCAACGTTTGCGTGATTAGTGGCGTACGCACGTTTCAGGCCCCGTTTTTTGCGTACGCAACGGTTATACATGAGACCCCTGTTGTGTTGGGGAGAGGGCCAGAGAAAATGACTGTGTCCAACATCATTTCTGCAAAAGCACCGACTCAACATTAACTTTAGTGACCTCCGACATGAGAAGTCGGGAGTCGTTGCCTTCGACGTGAATTACAGCTTCGGTTTGGATTCGATGTCTCCGGCTCTGGTCCCTGGGATGCAGCTGACTGTGGTCGCTGGAGAGTCTGTTTGAACCGTGAGCTGGTGGCTCTTTAATCGTGGCCTCTTTAAGGGTAGCACTGTTCCCCCTCCGGACCGTCACCCAGCCGCCCAGGGCTCCCGGCTGCACGGGGCAGGTCGAGGGACTGCTAGCTGAAGCTAAGCTACGTGCTAAGCTACGTGCTAAGCTAGGTGGCTAGCGGGGGCTAGCACTGCATTTATTACATGTAGCACTACTGTTAATGGAGGCGGAGGAGTCAGTAAACATGAGACACTCGGAGCAAGAGGGAGAGAGAGAAGCCATCGCTGCTGTATCAGCCTGTTAGACTACGAGGCTGAGCTCACACAGAACACAGAGTCACGAAGCACCAGAGAGGAGGGGCTGGGATGTGTGGCTGTTTAACTACAGACCGGTGATTGTAGCCGGAGTGATGCAGAGAAACAGCTGTTAGCAGAGGAGCTAGTTCAGAGAGCGTCACCAGCATAGATAGATATAGATATATATGATGCTAGCTAACGTTAGCCTGTTAGCGGTTCCTCTAGGGACTGACCTGCTCTGTGCAGCCGGACTTCGGGCTGCATCACGGCATCGAGCAGCCTCCTCTGGCGGCAGATCTCCAGCTCTGTCCGCTCCACTCGCTCCTCGTACCCAGCCACGGTTTCCTCAAGCCCCGCAAGGATCTGCTCCTCCGCCGCCGCGAGCCGCTCGGTGAGCATCGCTCTCAGCTCCGGGACTCGAGCCTTTCCTCCTCCTTCCTCCACCTGCAGCAGGAAGTCTTCAGCGGCAGCGCGGATCCGCTCATGTACCGACTCCCGCAGCAGCTGCATGGCGGACATGTTGCTCCTTCCTCCTCACGCTGAGTCTCTGAGGGGACAAAGAGACAAAGACAGGAAACAGAGACTCCGAGCTCCGAGCCAGCAGCGACCCCTGCTGGACTAGAGGACGAGGAGGAAACGAAAGTACTATCACTGCACAGTAGAAATACTCTGTTGCAAGTAAACAAGTACTAAAGTATAAGCAACAAAATAAACTTAACCAATAGTGGAAGAAGAACTCGGATCATGCACTGAGGTAAAAGTACCAAGACAGTAGAGCAATATTCCATTACAAGTAAAAGACATTGAAGTAGAAATACTCAATAATTAAAATAAACCATCTCCGACAGTAAAACCAAAAATCAACGACAATTTCTAGGACTGAAAAGCAGCACTGAACGGCCTGAGCACATAAACGCTTCACTTCCTGCGTCCGTCACGTGATGTCGATTCTTCTCTGCTAATTGCTCAGTTCGGTCAACACTATCAATTGCACATCACACTGGGAAAACTTTGTGTAAATTGGATGATAGTTGTAAAACAAAGCCCTTTTGCTGTTGCCAGTAGGTGGCGCCATCAGTATTATTACATACAGACTAATAGATCTGTTCAAGTAGGGGCTCTGATGTAACGTGAGCAATTTGTTTCAATTGGACAATGTTACAGCAACTTCATTTTCACACTGATCAGTAAGTGGCGCTTTGACCCATAGGAAATATTGACACATAGAGCTGTTCCGACTTGGACTCTGATCATGACACAGAAGTTTGGTGGTGATAAGACAATGCACAGTGGAGTTATGACAACATCGTCTCTGTTGGTGAAGGATGAACCTTCGTCGTACCTCAATGTTGACACGGTTTGAGGAAATGTTCCAATTCTGAGAGAGAGAGAGAGAGTGAGAGAGAGCGAGACGTCACCTTTGCAAGACATAAAGATTTCTTTAATCTATTACCACTGTCACTGCAGGAGTGAAGTTGTTTGTTGACGGCTCAGCATCACAGGAATCATGGTCCATGTATGTCCGAGATACAGAACATCGTGTTTTGATGGCGTGTAATCAAACTTTGACGGCACGCCACGGTCACACTGTGTGACGAAAAATCGATCTTTGAGTTAGTTTGTATTTCAATCTTGTTGAGATGACACTCATCTCAATTTGAAGTTGATCTGATGTAAGCCCTGGGACAAGTACTTCAAAGTAAACATGTGGAATATGGCCAAAATGGGCACTAAATGCAAATGCCACTTCAATTTTCTACACATTTTGAGCATGTTAAAGCCCTCAAAAAGCCGATTCATTTGCCTGAAGAAAAGAAAATGATTACAATTTCAATAGGGCCTGCCACTGTCTCCTACTGTTCGGTGCTCGGGCCCTAAAAAGAAGATGACCTCGTAGTTACTAAGCACATATAATCAAGCACTGCATATATATAGACTAACACCACTACTCCACATGACGATAGCTTGGAGATTCAAGTAACAATTGTTTAGTGGAATTGGAGAAAAGGTTAAAAGTTGTGATGTTCCTTAATTCTTTGGGTTCAATGTTCGGGGAACGTGCAGCTTAAGAAGAAAAGCGATATAGGTACTTTTTAATATGGTATTGTACAATCCCACCTGACAGTAGCTTCAGACGAATTTTGATTTGGTTCAATAAACTATGTTAAAGACAAAGGATATATTCATGTAGTATAATAATATCAATCAATCAAAATCAATCAAATTTTATTTGTATATCCCACATTCACAAATAACAATTCGTCTCATAGGGCTTTAACATGGTGTGACATCCTCTGTCCTTAACCCTCAACAAGACTAAGGAAAAACTACTAAAACCCTTTTAACAGGTAAAAATATGTAGAAACCTCAGAGAGAGCCACATGTGAGGGATCCCTCTCCCAGGACGGACTGAAGTGCAATAGATGTCAAGTATATAGGAAAACATAATCGTGATTAAAGTTTTTTAAACGTTTTTTAGCAGCATCGATGAGGGTAAACATTTTTGAAGGATAGCTTCAATAATATATGTCAAGTAGTCCTGCTGCAATCATAGTCTCATCATAGAGTATTTAAATGTGATGCTATTTCATACTCTTTACAGTGTGTTAAAGTAACAAGTATTTTGCCAGATACTGTAAAGACAGGAGATCTAGAGCACTTATTTTTTTCTTTTTTAAATCACAGTACAAAACTGGGGCTAACATCTATTACGGGACCTACGGTACTGTCCAGCTGGCGTCTTGACGTCACAGGCAGGCCGGTGACGCGGCACGCAGCAGCGGTCTCAGTGGGTGTCCATTGTTTGAGGGCTTCAGTCGGAGGAAGGTGAGCAAACCCGAGTCAAACCCGAGTCAAACCCGAGTCACTGTCAAACTATTCCTTGTTACTTTGTGGTGTTCGCGGTAGAATTATATCAAGTTCCCTCGCGTATGATTCACCCGGAAGGATAAAGAAGAAACCCCGTCCGGTTAGACGCTGGGCTAACGGGCAAGCTAACAATGCTAAGGCTAGCACACAGGCTACGTGTATGTAACCGGCTGCGGTAGTTCGAGTCCAGGTGGTTGTTGTTGGTTTTATTCCCTTTTTTTTTATTAGAAATGTCACAACTGTTGTGGATGTTGAGTCGAGTTGTGAAATTGCTTCATGGGGTTTTCCCTATCGTTTGGCATGTAGCTGCTAGCTGTTAGCTTAGCATGCTATCTCTCTCTCTCTCTGTTCGTGTTGTTGTTGTTGTTGTAGCGGAGTTTAAACTGTCACTGAACAAAAGAAACCACACAACAAAGAAACGTGTCCGTCAGCAGAGGGATTGTTTAGCCAGTTCGGGCTTTGAAAAGACTCAGCGTGGAACCATCCGAGCCGGGCAAACACGGAGGCTAACCAACGGTCGGTCAGCCGTTGGTTAGCTAGTGTTGTTGAAGCTTATCCGGTAACGAAAAGCAGCACTTATAAGGTAAATAACAACAACAACAAGTACCTGTGAACACGGCGCGTCTCATCTCCAGCTCGAGGGAATCGAGTTCTGTAACAGTTCAGTCGAAGCTGGAAAACAACTCATCGACGAACTAGTGAGATTAGATACGACTTGTGTAATGTTATGACAGTGTTATTACATATATGTACGTTCCTCTGCTATTTTTACACTGTTGATCATAAAATGGCGGGTTGTTACTCTCTCACTTTACTTCACTACAGATGTACATAAACATTGTGAACATTCACCCGGAAGGATAAAGAAACATATATATTCTTACACTCATAGTATATTATATTATCTATTGTATAGACAAATACTTATATTTATACCTGTACTATATATCATATATTATATCATACTCTGTATATTTTTTGTATATATAAGTCTATATACACATATTTATACATGTGTACATGTTATGTTATAATTATTATTATTATTATTATATTACTATTATTATTATATATACTGTTGCTGCCATTATTACTATATACTGCTATTATATTGGTATGATTACTATCATATATAAATATATATTATGTTATATTATATACTATATATACTGTACTATTTTTATATACTGTCTAACAATAACATTAACATTACCATCATATCATCAGTACTATTACCATCATCTTGCCACTGCACCTTATCTACCTATTTATCTTGTGTTTCTGTTTTTTATTCTTTCTACCTCAATATTTTTTATTTTATTCTATTGTATTGTATTTTATTGTATTCAAATATACCGGCTGCTATGACGACTTAATTTCCCTTCGGGGATGAATAAAGTACTATATCTATCTATCTATCTATCTATCTATCTATCTATCTATCTATCTATCTATCTATCTATCTATCTATCTATCTATCTATCTATCTATCTATCTTATCTATCTTATCTATCTATCTAAACCCTGTCTGGTTAGACGCTGGGCTAACGGGCAAGCTAGCAATGCTAGGGCTAGCACACAGGCCACGATCCTGCAGTTGCATCAGCCCCAGACTCCCAAATCAACAAAGGGACTCTGGTGCATCAGTGATGTTTTCCTCCACCTGTCACTTGAAGTCAATTCCCGTGTTCCCCTCGCAGGCAGGATGTTGAGGCTTCGCTGTAAGACCAAAAATGGGAGCCACCTCATGCAGGGCTTGACCCAGCAGTCCTGCGTCCAGGAGCTGAAGAGGAAGGTGGAGGAGCTGACGGGGATCCCCTGTGACCTGCAGAAGATCATGGTGGGCTACCCGCCGGCCAGCCTGGACCTCCGGAACGGAGACGCCCACCTCAAGGATTTCCCCATCAAATCAGGTGCGTTGACAGACATCACAACTAAATGGGACAACCCCACACCATTTATTGCAGATATGGTTATATTATTGCTTTAATTACATTGTTTGAATGTTTTTTCAGGGACATATTGACAGTTTAGTGACTGAAATAAGGTTTAAGGAGGTGACCCGTTGAAATCACAACTACAAAGTTTCAAATTTCAACGTGTCACAATGTTTTTATCTTTAGTTTGTCTCACAGTCTCTTTTTTTAATCCTTTGTAAAGTGTTTAGGCGTTTCCTTGAAAAGCGCTATACAAATAAATGTATTATTAGAGATTGAACTCTCAAAAGAACATTCAAATAAATGATTAGTTGGGTGGACCTTATCTCAGCCCGTGTACATGCACCTTATGTCGACTCTTTGAGATTGTAAATATATATGCGAAAGGTTCATGTGAATAGTTATAACCCCGGTTATGCTCGTCCACCAAAGTGTGAGCAGGCTGAACTGTGTTGTGTGACTGATGTGTCATCGTCTACAGGTGACACGCTCATTGTTGAGGAAGAAAAAAACAAGCCAAAGCCTCAGGATCATCCCACTGTGACTAAAGTGCCGCGCCTGGAAGCCTCCCCCGTGCTGGCACGCCGCGTGGTCCCGGCCGACAACTCCTGCCTCTTCACCAGCGTGTTTTATGTGGTGGAAGGAGGCGTGTACGACGCCGTGTGTGCTCCTGAGATGCGGAGCCTCATCTCCCAGATCGTGTCCAGCGACCCCACAGCGTACTGCGAAGCGGTGCTGGGGAAGACCAACGAGGACTACTGCACCTGGATAAGCCGCGACGACACCTGGGGGGGCGCCATCGAGGTGTCCATCCTGTCCAAGTTTTACCAGGTCGAGATCTGCGTGGTGGACACCCAGACGGTCCGAGTGGATCGCTTCGGGGAGGACGCCGGTTACCGCAAACGCGTGCTGCTCATCTACGACGGCATCCACTACGACCCGCTGCAGAAGGAAACCCCCGGCTCCGACGTCCCACCCCAGACTATCTTCTCCACCACGGACGACGTAATTCTGGCCCTGGCCCTGGAGCTGGCAGACGAGGCTCGGCGCAAGCGGCAGTTCACGGACGTAAACCGCTTTGCGCTGCGCTGCATGGTGTGCCAGACCGGCCTGGTGGGACAGAAGGAAGCTCGCGAGCACGCCAAGGAAACAGGCCACACCAACTTTGGGGAGGTGTGATTTTTATTTTGTCCCCCCCCCCCCCGCCCCCCTTTTCACTAAATAGAACCACCACCAAACCCGTGCCCCATGTCTGGCAGCTGTGTCAGTCCGTGTCTGTCTGCTTGTGTGATCCTCTACCTCACATTGCCCAGCGACATCCACCGAGAATCTGCAGACACTGTGTTTCAGCCTCTAACCCGTTCAGTATTATATACTTTTCAAACTGCCGTCAGTTCTCGAAAGTCAGAAGAAACACTACTGCAGCGCTCCGGTGTCAACAAACCATCACAGTCATCTGTTTTACGGATGGTTTTCAAATCGATGTAACTGGGTCCAGGAAAATATGCAAACAATTCTTAGGATTTGATTTAATCCGTTTAGATCACTCGATGTTTCCGGGCTGTGTTGAAACGCACCAAACACTTAAATGTGACTGAATTAATACAACCACTGAGAATTCTTTGTGCTATTACGTGGTTCTACTCACTGTTGTCTTAACCGCAGAACACTATGTTTGACTGTTATACATGATGTTGGTTATGGAGCAATTTGTTTTTTATTTCTTTGGACAGTCGGACACTAAGACGGAGTCGTGGATTGAGGTTTTGAAATGTCATGATCCCAAATGTATTACTTTTTTTCGGACTTTTCTCCGTGTTTTATTAAGTTGCAACACCATTTATAAGTGAACTTAAATTAAATACAAATAATTTAAAAAAGGATGGTGCTGAAAGCTAAACATTTTACAAACTCTGTAGGGCTTTGCTTTCCTCCATCGGTACGGCAGATTTTTTTTTTTTCAGGAGTGTAGATTTTTTTAAAGGGTGTAATTTTCCGGGTGTCATGCTATAAGAGTTAATCTTTTTAGACAGTGTTTTGTTTTATATTGCAGCATATTTTTGAGAAAGCTGTGCAGTGTATTTCAGAACACAAGTCATGGTGAGAGGGTGGTGTATTTTATAAACAGTGTGTAACTGCGTTCGGGTGCTCGGTGGAAGGTCCAACGTCCCGGGATGTGAATTCCTTTTCCTGACTTTGGGGTCTTTGTATGCTTTGAAGACGAAATGTATGGAAACAAAACATTTGACACATAAACGAAATGTTTTTATGCATTTACAGCATTTAAACAACACATTGACACATCATTCCAATATCAATCAGATATGACAGGCATATAAATCCTTGAAAACGTTTGCATCGTTAGTCGCATGCAACGTTAGAATCTACTATTAAGAACTGATTGTAAAACTACTTTAATTGGTTAATGACTGTCCGAGTTCTGACTTCAGATCCTCTTCACGTTAATACTTTTTCCAGATTTCCCCGACACCACATGAAGGCACAACTAACGGCGCTGTGTGGGAGAAATCCTACTCAACCCTACAACGTTTACTGTCCGCACATTACTCCCTCGTCACCTTCGTTAAACATGAACCTCTTCGGCTGTTTCCTCTCACGTTTGCAGCCTGAGAACAACTCGGTTTGTTGTGAATGTTTGAGAACTGCGAGTAAAGATTTGGGTTTTATTTTGTAAAACTTTAGATTCTCACGCTGGTCCACTGTATGTTCTCAGCTAAAGTCAGGCATGATAAACTCAGCGGATTCCCTTCACCGGCTGCCTGTAAGGAGGAAGCTCGCTCTTATTTATGTTACACATCGGGTCTGAAACTTTTGATTGGAGTTTGATGTTTGTGGGATTTCCTTTTTCTTGACGCTCTGTTTGTTGTGCAGAAGCAGTATTTCTATGCTACACATCTGTGATTTTGGTACTGAGTTGTTGCCAGAAAAATATTTTTCACAATTGAGGACTGGATTTAGACTTTAACTTAGTAAATTCTTTCTTGTTTTCAGTCATGACTTATGCTAAACTCAACTACAGGCAAAACTGTCACTTATTTCTTTGTTTGAATGTGAATTATGATATTTTTCCCCCCTCATCTGTTACCTTAGTTTCTTTTTATTTCAGCAGTAATGGATTGATCAGCTTGAATTTAAGTGAAACTATGAAATGGCTTTGTTGTCTTTTGTCATAACCAAGTTCTCATGAATGTTGCACACGAAGCACTACAGAACAACTGGAGTTACTTGATTTTTGTCCGTGTTGTGTCACAATTAAAACTTATAGCCTCTCGTGTCGTGTACAAGTATTTTTGTATCGAGCTGTTAAAACCTTTTTTTTTAAAGTTCACTAAGGGCTCCATTATAAATTCTGTTAATTTAGCCATTTTATTGTAACGTGACAATAACGCTCCACAGTTCTCATATCTAAATAAATATAAAACCATTATAAAAAACTAAAAGGTAAAATAATCCCAAACAATGTGTGTGTGTATATATAACTGTCTCTATAACTCAGATTTGATGATCCACTGGAGATCAACCCCAGTTGTCTAAACATCACTGATCCTGTGCTATCGTACTGGGATTAAACTACATGTTATTTTAAGAAACATCTCCTTTTTCCTAATAGGATCTAATGGTTGTTCTCTCACTGACTGACTGGAGCAGCTCCCACTGCTACTGTGAAGTAAGCTTGGAGACATTTGAGTTCTCCAATAAACAGATTTTGTTATTTGCTTTTTGTAGGTTCTCAAATGTGTAATACTTATTTTATACTTACCTCTGTAATTATTTTGGTAGAAGTAGGTATTTTCTTAGTTGTATACAAAGAATACGTGTGAATAACTAATGGATCAATCGAGTTGAAGCTTTGTTCAAAGAGTAACGAAAATACAGATACTACCAGAGTAATAATAGCAATTTAATAGTAAAAGTAACAAATTAACTTTTCCTGATGATATGATTATTAATTATTGATAAATATTAGAGTAACACCACTGAGACTTCGCCGTCACTCTCACTCAGCGGAGATTAACAGATTATTAACAGGTGTGGTTGCCATGACGACGGGGGCTTGTGCGTCTTAGGGGAAACGCTGCTCCGTGACTGGCTGAGAGCTGCGTGTCCTTCATGCAGGTGTCTGCTGCTCTTCACTCACACGGGAGACGACAGAGGAACTCACTCATGCAGCGAGAGGAAAACCACAAGGTACGTTTCACACGAGAACTATTATTTAGTATTAAGAAGTTTAGTAAGTCAACTTTTCTTCTGGTATCAATGTTGGCTCAAGGTGGTTTAATAAAACTAAAATATAAGATAGATGATGATGATTGAATTTTCTTCTTTGGTACCCTGTTTACATTTTTTTTATAATTGCATGACTTCATATTTGTGTGTACTGTCGTTATAGCTAATGTAATTTACTCACATGTACATATTTTGCAGAATAGTTTCAGGATTTCATTAATTTATTTACAATCATTATTAGTTAGTTCGCTACTATAATTACAATGAAGAATTGAAGGTGAAAACAATTATAATAAATTGGAAGATTAAGGTCAAAATATAAGAATAAAGATGTCACAGATGAGAAAAGAGTAAAAATTACTCTTAAATGATTATGGAATGTATAACTGCGTCTTTTGATCTGAGGGAATTTGGTATTTTTGTGTAAATACTTACATTAGGGCCGATAATGTCTAGACTATAGAAAAATCGATGGAAGTAATAACATAACAAGTGATGATTAAAATGACTAATAGTTTCTCCAGAAGAAGCCGAGGGTTGAAGGCTATGAACTCACCGCACAGTGATGGTTTCACCTTGTGCCAGTTATCAGTTTCAGACATTACATAAAGGATAATAAAACAATGCACACTTGCTCTTTTACAACATCAATCAAGGCAGAACTGTAACAATGGGTCACATGTTCCACAAAGTGTGTGACATTTGTGTTAGGAGTTAGAGCGACTGTCCCTATAGGTGTCTATGTACATAGATAACATATAATGCTGCTGGTGTGATATTTATATGGGGGAAAACAAACTCAGACACATTTAATAAAATATTAAAATATTAGATAATATACGTGAGGATGCTTGAAGTGATCACCAAAAATCAGTTAGCTCTTATTTTCAAATACTGAATTGATATTTTACAAACTGTTAGATATCATCTCCAGGCAGCAGCAGGTGCTCTGGTTATCTGTGTGTGGTCAAGCCAGATTGTGTCGGCTTAAAAAACACAATAAACCTTATCGGCGAGTTTGCACTGTTCACGTTCATATCCTGAGCTGCATGAGGCAGGACGCATGGGGAAGTGTACATGGTGGCCTGTTGATAAGTAGCTCTGAAACTTCCCAGGGATGGGATGACCGGCTGGATGAACAGGGAACAGTGAGTGCGTCTGTTCCTCAGAAACTTATCCCAAAGTGACCGAAGTTTCTTTATACCAAGTTTCCAGCTCCCTTTTCTACAAAACACAGTGAGAAGGTCAAATGTGCTTTTGGCTCAAATGGCTGTAAAACAAATGTGATTTCAATTTGAAATCACCTTATACAACAAATACACAATTAGGACAAAGCTTTTATTCTATGTGTGTTGCAGGATGATATCTCCACTTAACTAACCCCACATCAAGGTCTCAGCGTTTACTCGCTCTTTGTATTTCCATGTTCGATTCAGGGGAAGAACCTGCAACCGAGTTACAACCGTTCAACGTGGACGAGCGGGATATCAAATAGCTTTCAGGAGATCATTTCTGCCGCCCCCTCCGCTCCCCCTGAAACTGATCCGGTTGAGGAAGATTAGAAGCGGCATGTGTTCTGTAATCTGAGTCACATGCCGCGAGAGGACGAGAGAGATATCACATGAAACAGGACCGGCCTTTCTCTGAGGCTGCACAGGATGTCAGACGGTGATGTGAGGTCGGGGTGAACGACTGAGCCATATAGAAATCTATAAAACAAACTCATAAATCATAAGTTTCTTGTTTTAGCAATCACAACCCAGTTACACATTATTTATTCTTTGCGATAAAGGAGCCTCTGTTCCTTTCGGTTCACTTTTAGATGAGTAAAGAGTGACTGGTAGTAGCTCTAAATTAATTTGCAGAGTGTAAAGTCTTAGATTTTTTCGTCTCGGCTTTTCAAAGCAAAGTTACGCTCACAGGTGATGTTATCTATGTTTTCAGGGTTAAGGGTTAAGGTAAGGGTAACTCTAATCCTAAACCTTAACCCTGACATAACCCTGACCCTAACCAAACCCACTTTATATAAATTCTTTACATATCATAGTTATTTTTTTTGTTATTGGCTTTTACTTGTAAATGTTCATATTAACAATCATGAATTTTATTAGATTTTCCTTAGTAGCTTGGGCAGTGACTGTGGAGACCTCTTAAACCTTGTATGAATACATTTTCTGGACCGATTACAATTTCAATAAAGAAGCTTTTTAAACCCACTCAGTCCCCTTCACAGCACTTACTTAGATCCCCCCCCCCCCTTCCTCTTCATGTCCTCGTACGTTTGTTGGAAAAAAATCTTTAGCGTCCAGCATGTCCTGTACTGTTAATCAGAGTCTGTGCACATTGAACTGTCAAAGTCTAAAGTCCTTCACAGCTAAAAAGACGATGTCCAGCCACAGCTTCTTGTAGAATATATGTTAAACTGGGGCAGAGTCGTCAATGCAGAGTTCACACCGTCACTAAATGTTTTATGATCCGCTGATAAAAGCCTTTGTGTTAAATCAACTCACTTCCAGCAAGTTGTAAAAATGTGTAGAGAAAAGCCATAATCACATCACATCACATGTTGTCTGGCTTCTGGTAACACACACCTCCTCAATCGGTTAACTGGGAACACTGGTGACAGATTCCCCCATAGGGTTAACGTGAGGCAACACAAAAGATAAGGTTGGAACAAAGGAGCCGATGCAAAAGCACTTGAGCAATTTAATATCATTAACACTGATATTAAATTATAGAAGGAACCTGCAGGAAATGGCTCCCAGATGCCAAATATAAACAGTGTGATTAAATTATGGTATGATGGATTCAATTTAATCTACTTTTGAATGATTTTACCAGATAAGACTGAAAGGTAACTCTCTATCTCTCTCTCTTTGGGTGCAGAGTGACACGCAGCGATCTGGGCCTCTAACCTTGACCCAGTAGAGCAGTACCATGCCGGAGAGCGATACCTGGCCAGGTGGCGTGGGGTTGGAGACGATGAGCGGCATGGACTCTGCCGGCAGCTGTGACAGCGTCCTCAGTGCCAATTCTGGCTTTGTGAGTTCCTGAGCTTCCCTCATTCACTCTGAGAAGGAGTAGAGTTGTACTACATGATACGAAGGAACACATGGGATATCAAGACAAAACTGGGTAGCAAAATAAAGGATTTATCAGGTTTAATCCTTTTTATATATATTTAGAAATGAAGGGTTTGAGACATTACACATCTGATTTCCTCCCTGTGTTACAGAGCGATGACAGTCTGGAGCACCTGTCTGCTGAGGAGAAAGCCTGCCTCATGTTTCTCGAGGAAACGATTGAGTCTCTGGACACCGAGGAGGATAGTGGACTGTCCAATGACGATCCCGACCAGATGCCCACTCCTGGTAATCTCGCCATCAAACTGGCTGACCTGTCGGCCTCCTTGAGCAAGAGCAAGCTGAACGGTGAGTTAATCTCTGGGGACAGATGCAGAACTACTAATACGTCAGTCAATGAAACACTCTGAAGAGCATTGCAGTTTGTTTCCAGTTCCAAACGATGTGCTTGTTTGAATCAGATTCACAGAAACATCCCTCCAGAGAAAACATGAAGGAGAACGCTGACACTAAACCCCTCCAGAGCTACCTTGTTCCTACTCCTCTTGTTATGGCAGGCGGCGCTCTCTCTTCTGTGTCCAGCACCAAACCAGGCGGTCCTCCAGATTCAAACCTCTCCAAGCCTCAGATCGCACCTTCAAGCAACAAATCTCATCAAAAACCCAACAAGAAACCTGTTGTTCACTTTGAAGTGAATGTTGTGATACCTCCTCCCACGAAACCCAAGGACAGCTCAGTCAGGACAGCGGAGGGTCCTTTACCTCGAGGACCTCTGTCGTACGATGCGCTTGTTTATCTGCAAAGGAGTGCGTCCACGAAGAAGACCCCTCTATGCCCCACAGTCGATCACACTATAGAATCGGACAAGCGTCCTCCTGCCTTGATGGAAGGACCGAACTTCGGAAACATGCCGAGATCTGAGAAGTCCCACCCAGAGTCTACCAGGCTGAACATAAGTCCTCCGGTTGTGGCACCTAAACCCAAAACGATTCCTGCCAGCATTGCTGCAAAAGCACAGAACGGAGCTTCGTCGATCACAAACACTTTGTACAGTATCAAGCATGCGAAAGACCCTGAGGTGGTGAGACAGAAGGCTTTGCTGAAGCTCGGCCTCCTGAAAGATCAAGAAAATGAGACACTTGCTCCACTACCTCCCCCTAAACCTCACTCCACTTTGGACCCAACACCTAGAAGATTCACAAGAGGTTCATCGAACGGTAATCCACCGAGAAGCCCATCGTTTTCCTATTCTCAAGTGCCCAAGAACAAGCCTCTGCACAGCAGCGCCAGTTTCCATCACTGCTCGAGAGCTGACCCTCAGTCTGCATCGGTACCACATCCTGTTCAGCCCAAAGGATTAAAGACAGATGCTCTGGGGGACGGAAGGACAGGTGGGAACTGTCCTGAGCGAGGACACATCACAGGAGCTGGGCCAGTGAAGACCACCTCTGCAGCTCAGCCTCAGAAACCCTCAAACTCTGTAGGATATTCTGTCATGGTGGTGCCGGGGATGGGAGCTGATCGGAGGGAAGCACTCAGAAAACTTGGACTTCTTAAACACTGAGAACAGGCGAACGGCAGGAGTGTGACTGCGTGGCTGCAGTGCTCAGAGAGTTCAGAGAACCATCAGCTTACAGAGAGTTAGAGCATTAAGAGGGAACTTGGCACTCGACACTTTTGGCAAAGTAACGCATGAGGATGAAGAAGAAGAATTTAAAAGGGAAAACCAGGTCTTCATTCTAGGTTGAACTTACTTACCTGAGGGCAGTTTCTTTCCCCAGCTATTTTCATTTGGTCTCAGGAGTTTTTTGAAATGAACGTGTAGAAGAGCATCCGTACACTAAGGCTAAAACCTTTTCTCTCCATGTTAAAGATAGTGAAATAATAAATTGTGGACCTCCTCATTCAATAAATGTTATTTTTAGGTTATAAACCCGCCCCTGAAGAAAGTTTCTTAGAAATTGGTTCTGTAGTTTTGTATTTAATCTTGCTATCAAACAGACAATCAACTACAAGCACATACCTCTGCAACAATCCCCTTAAACTCAATCAGGCTGCACCAAAGTACAGACATTTATAGAGATCAGTTCCCTTAATGATTTACTTTGTTTTTCTAAATCAAAATCATTGAATTATTCCCTGGGAAAACCGAGAAAATCTGATGATGTTAAATAAAGTGATGACAATATAAGTTGATCTGCCGCCTTTGTCCAGATTCAGTCCGGATCACAGTTGTGCCTTCAAGTGGATCATTGACAACTTGTCTTTGAGCAGAGCCTCAAAGAAGCAGACGTGTGTTTGCAGTTCAATATTATCGTAAAGCAAAACTCTGAAAATGTTGTGGGTTGATTTTTTCATTGTTTTTTAAAACTACAGCAGCTATAAGCATTATGTGATTATTAAAATATAATGTAACAGTAGTTGACAGATTTGTTTCTACTATAAGTTTCAAAGGGAATCAGTGTATTTAGAGATAGTCACACATGGTTTGACAAACTGTTCTTGAGACTTCCTTGAGATGGAAATGACAATGTGGATATTTCTGATAAATGCTTAATTTGTAACTGGTGCAACAACTCATCTAGTCTGTTGTTATTCTTCCCCAACTGCTACAATAAATGGTCATCAGAGAGAAATCTAAAGATAATTAGCTATTGCTTTCAAAATGTGCTTTTGAATTTTCCATAATTCATTTTAGCCACTGTTTCCTATTTGATTTCTTTGAATGTTCATTTCTTATTTATTGATTTGTTGTGTTTTAGTGTGTGTGTGTGTGTTCACATTACTCATGTAGTGGGGACCTACAATCTGTCACCACAGTCACATTATGGGGACTTATCCTCCTCGAGGGGCTTTAACTCTTCCTCCCTGTCAACCTGCAGAGTGACTCTTCCTCTGGGCTCCATCCAGCTCTCCACTTACAGAATGACCAGCAGTCATCCCACACTGCTCCTCTTACACAGCACTCGGGCTACGGGAAACGCCAGCTCAGCTGTTCTTCCATTATCCGATTAGCTGCAGCCCCGCCTCCTTGTGAACGGTCCTGTTTTTGTTTACTTGATGTCGGTCGCATGTTAGTTTGCTAATTCCTGCTAATGATTTATTTGAATGACCGGGCGATTCGTTACGCAGCAGCTTCCGGAGCCTGAGCGTAATTAGGGTGTTGTTGATATTCGTGAGAGACAATTACAGTAGCCCTCTGTTGTTTTATCTTCTCGATGAGGCAAGCTCATTGCATGATGGGCCGTTATCTGTGTCCTACTGTGTCCGCACAGACAAATAAAGAGTGTTGAGTTTTGAAACTGACATGAGTCTCTGTCAGTAATATTAAATGATGGATAACGAAATCAAGCCAGAGCCCAAGTTAGAAATATGATACTCCAGAAAGAATTGAGTTTCTAAAACATAGAACTACAGCTACATTGTTTGTTGTATTTTCTGTAGCTATCGTTGGGTTATTTCTAATAGTTTTCTGCCAAGTTAATCTCTGCAAACTTTCCATTTTAGGATCCAAATCTATTCGAAATAATTCACAGATTTGTATTTGGCTCGAGCATAAATCAACAACTCTCTGGTCGTTGTTGAGGATTAGTAAAAGAACACCTCAATCCACAATGCTGACCCCAGAGGTCACATGGAACTTGAGATAACAATCTGCTATCTGTCAACGCTGCTGCCATGATAACAGCCCCTCGGCCCAGTGCAGTCACTATTCACTCCAACACCACAAACCGGTCTGACGAGTCGTCGGCTCAGATCTTCTTACTACAACACTGCTAACACGTCCAGGTTTGTAAAGTACAGTAAATTTGCCGCGAGGTGGATACAGTCATTTATTTGATCTGCTCAGCAGCAGGTGAACATTACAACAGCTTGTTTATCACAACAACAGTACGAAAGTTTTGAAGTACAGTGGAGAAACTCCAGGGTAGCATCATAATGAAGGAAGATCTTCGATGAAAATGACATTCACATTGTGAATTTAAAACACATGACATGACTCAGTGTAAACACAAAGTGCCGGATGAATACTCTCATACATTTTCTATCAGTAGTAATCAAAAAGTAAACCGGTGATCATCTACAATATACTGTGTGTGACCAATCACATTGTATAGAATATATTTAAGGTTCAGTTTGTAGGATTTAGTGGCATCTAGTGGCAAAGATGTATATTGCAACCAACTGAGTTCCCTTCCCCTTCCAAACTGTGGAGGAGAACTAAGTGAGGCCCCGCCCCTGATGTAGATATTAAGGGCTCAACTTAAGTCAACAGAAACTGTGATTATAAATAAATATTGACATTATACTCCACTTTAGATTTCTCTAAATCCTACACACTAACACAGTGAGACGTGTTAGAGAAAGTAGCAGATGAGAGTTCACAGTCTTTTCAAATCCCCTCACTATGAATGTGAGATTTGCTCTTTTTGCGCTTCACCTTGCCGTTGGACACGGGGGCACCGAGCGACTCCAGGCGGAAAGGTCGAGGCATGACGGAGTCCGAGCCGACGGGGGGGTTCACTGCAGAACTGCTCAGTGATAGGTGGGCTGCTCCGTTGACAAGAGGAGGAGAGTGGACGGCTGAAGGAGAAGAGAGCAACGCGTGAGGGAAGATGCCAAAATGTAAACATGAGTCATTGTAACTTAGGAAAAGCTGAGAAGTTATCCTTTTGTCATTTAATATAAAAGTGATTTTCGTATCTAATCATGATTACTTTCTTTGTGATACTTTATATCTATTTTCAATTTGTTCCCCCTCAAAGGACTTACACTTCAAGAAGTAAAAGACCCTAAAAGACTCTATTCTTATTTAACTGAAAGGTTCCTATACAATTCTCTTCAATCAGTGGAGGAGTCTCCCGGTCCTGCTCTTACAGTGTCCCCTGGTGGCGTCCCCCCCCAGCAGTTGACTGGTCCTCTTTGACTTGAAGTAGCTGCTGGCGATGTTCTCACTGCCGCTGCGGTCGAGCATTTCCTTATACCGGTCCTCCTCCACCTGCGTCAATCACAGAGGGGTGAGGCTGCGTCAGGGTTTCAGTGTGAGGGAGTAAGACACGATGCATGAACCATCAACACATCAACACACCAAGAAGGGATCTCCACCATCAGCAGCCGAGCCTCGTCTGGTGGATGGTTTTGGATGAACGGCTGTGAAAGAGAAACAGAACAGGATAAGACCTACATGGAAGATGTTGCAAAACACATTTAGGATTTAGAAGTTTGCTAAAACCTTTGTCATAATTCCCCTGTTCATGAGTTGCACCTGAAGGCAGCGTGGTTTTCTGCACCATCACATCCGGCAGCCTCCATGCGGCGCCGTCCTCGTCCCACACCGCCTCTTTCTTCAGGCGGTCCAGGTTGCTGTAGTTGCAGTCGCGGCGCACCAGGGGCACCATGCGCTCCAGCAGGCTGTTCAGCAGCTGTCCCTCCTTCTCCAGCCGGCGGATGGTCGCCAGGTAGTCGTTCCTCTCCACCTCGAACTCTGCCTGCAGGTCACGGATCTCCAGCTTGGCCGCTTTCAGCTGTCACAGCAGGTTAATGTGGCTTTATGGTTGAAGGGTGGTGCATAAAAGTCATCCGTGTCAAATAGTATGAACCAGTAGGCCAGTTAGCAACTATGTGTGTTATGTCCATGTTCCATCCACTAACACGGAGGAGGCAGGTTTTAATGACTACACTGCAGCCACCAGGTGGAAATGAAGACACTTTGAGGTCACTTCTGGGGAGCGGTCATGTCGTCCATCTTTAAATACGTTCTATTCTCCCGACCTCTTATCCTGGAGGGTTTATAATTTTCGACATGGTCAGAGATGATGAAATGTTTTTACTTTCAAGCTCGATAGTAGTCAGAGAAAATTGCTTTTGGAATTTTGGCCCAATTACGACTGATTTCCTTCTCTGAGAGGCTTGGAAATGATGCACGAGTCTGGGTTAATAAGATATACGAATATAAATAAGAAAACTTCATGAAGTATAGTCTCAGCTGCAGTGAAAAACAAAATAAACTAAATAAAAGAATCGTGTTATATCCAAAATATACAGAACGTTCCTTTGTCTCCAAACCTACTGTCCTGTAAGTCCCATTTGTTTTACTAGCAGCTGTGACCCACCTTTCCCTGCACCTTGACCAGAACCTGGCTTTTGGCGTGGACCTCCTCCTGGATGGAGTTGTAGACATTCAGCAGCACATTTTCACTCTCCTCACTGTTCTCCGACAGCGCTCGGATGAGCTGCACCTTTCTCCGGTCGGCGAGATTCTTCCTCTGCCGGTGCCTCTGCTGCAGCTCTTTGTTCCTGGCCTGCTCTCCTCCGACAACCTGCTGCTCCAGCTGCTGCAGCCTGTGGACGAGGCAGGTGAAGGGAAGTGATGGAGGAATAGGAGTGGAAGCTGCTTAATGTCCTGGTGTTGTGTATATTAATAGAGACTGTATAACCAGCTGTGACCCCATTAACACACAACACAATATTTGCAATTTAATTTATTTAATTATTTAATTTAATTATCTAATTATTTAATTGTATTGTTCAGTTGTTCTACTACTTACTATTTATTTGCTTATTTGACTGTTTACTTTTTCTTTTTGCTCATTGTTGTTTTTTTGTTTCTTACTTTGTTGTTTTGCTCTTTCGTTTGTTCTTGTTGCACTGTGCCTGCGCTGCTGATGTAAAACCCTCAAATTTCCCCACTGTGGGACTAATAAAGGATTCTATTTATCTATCTATCTATCAATATGTTGGACAATGTTCCATATCCAGTGTGCAATGTTAAAATAAAATATTAAAGGTAGGGCTGAAAAGTTGTTTCTTAAACACTTGAAATCCTCCATCCTCCAAATAAATCCTCTTCATTTCCTGATAGCGATCAACAAATTAAGTTTTCTTTCCAGGATTACCAACCCCAGCTTTAATAGAGACGTGTATTAGGAATTCCAACTGTAGTTTTGTATTACAACAGGAGAAGTCAGACCTTTCCAGGACATGTTGCTGGTCCAGAGGTTCTGCTGTGGGAACGTCCTCTGAGTCAATGAGCTCGTCTCCACCGGAACCTTCATGGACCTCATCTTCAGCACAAGGAGCAGGAAGCTGATTCACCAACACAAGGAAGTAACATCCAATGAGCTTTTAACAATCCTTCTTTGTTTATTTCTTTTACATACTCGTTTCATGACTGTACCTTGGAATTAGACGTTTCTCCAGGTGCACTGAGACACAAGGCGTCAGTTTTAACGCTGAGCTCCTCTTCAGCAACCTGTGTCATGCAGCTTGAGCTCCCTGACGCTGGAAAACAAAATCGAAAAATGATAGATTGACAGAAGAATTGACAGAAGAATAATCACTGAAACTGAAATCTGATTCAGAATCTATTTACATGGGTCTTTGCTGTGTCCAGACGTTTTCCTGTCATCGTTCTTTGGGACAGTGCTCCCCCTGTTGGCTCGGGCCTGCTCCAGGCTGGACACCTTGGATTCATAAGAGGAACGCAGTGCAGCAATGTCCTCCTGCAGCTTTGCCTTGAACTCCTGCTCTGCGTTGTACTCGGCCCGCAACTTGGCCAGCCTCTCCTCGTACTCCTGCAGAGAGAGAGAGCGAGAGAGAGAGAGAGCAGAACACAGAGCCATAAACCACTTCATCCTTGTACAATGCAATTGGAGGAGTGAAGTGATTTAATGGTGTGGGAACAGCCTGGAGTTGCCTCTTTCATCTGCTCCTTCTCTGCTTCTGTGGAGTTGGACTCTGGCCTCGAAGGAAGATCAGGGGACGTTTGAGACAACTGAGCGGCCAACAGAGCTGCACGAGGAAGACCAACGATAAATCAGTCAAAGCAAGAAAATAATAGTCAGACATCTGTCAATAATTTGTAAAATTAGTAATATTTAAATTAAAAGAGTTTCTATTCCCCCTAAATTGAAATACATCACTCACTGGAAAGGTCAGCCATGCCCAGCTGGCCTGAGATCAGGGCCCGCAGTGACTTGATCTCCTCCTGGTACTCCCTGAGCAGAGCATCCTTGGGGTCCTCGTTGATCCGCGGCCTGTTCTGGATGCTCTTGGCCCGGTTGGCGTAGCGCAGCGTGCTCAGGGTCTCCTCGTAGTTGTTGTCAGCCGGGGACAGACAGGCGATCATCAGGGTGCGAGTGTTTCCTCCCAGAGAGTCCTGCAGGAGCCTGGTCAGCTTGGAGTCCCGGTAGGGGATGTACCTGGAGCGTCCGTCCACCAGGGCTGAGATCACGTTGCCCAGGGCCGACAGGGACAGGTTGATCTTGGTGGCCTCACGCAGGCGCTCGCCAGTGGCGCCGGTTTTGGACTGGCGCTCACTTCCTGCCAGGTCAACGAGGTTGAGTTTACCTGCTCGGAGGTGGTCCTGCCCTTCTGCATCTGAGGATGTGGGTGACAAAGAGAATGTGAAGAAACTACAACATGAAGGTGTATAACTGTATTAAATAAAATACACTCCAAGTTACAAACACAGTTAAAGAAAATACATTGAAATGTACTTTAAGTTTTAGTTGTAGAATTATTTTGTCATCATGCAGACATGTGGAAACATTTCCATGCCAGTGGTGTTCAAAGACATTTATTTACTTTTTTTATATTGCAAATTGACATCTCTTTGTAAATTGTTTATTGTGCAACAAAAATGTTTCTATTCTTTGACTGTGATTTTTGCAGAAAATGTATTTTGAAAAGCTGTTACTGATACTCACGATACTTGCTCTATAATTCTATGAAGTCCCTAAAGGGGAGTTTCTCCACTAAATATAGTAAAGAAAGCAAAATAGAAAAGTTGTTGTTTTTTTACAAACATGTCATCTACATGGAAAATGTTTTACACATTCTTGTGTTGTTTTTTTTTGACATTGTTAACACTTTCCAGTGAAACCCACACATGTATGTGTTAGATAAAAGATGTGGGTTACACCTGAAACAAGATTAATAAGAGACGATATCAGGAGGTGGAATTATTGTTTAACTGGAAAACTGAGCTGCCGCTGATCAGACTTAATGGTATCACACCTCTACAGGCTAATGCAAATAAAACTTCTTTATCATACATTAAACAGTTGTGTGATAACAGTAGTGTATGATTGTGTGTGTGTGTGTGTGTGTTCACCGGTGTTGCAGATCTCTAAGTGGATGGTGAAGATGGAGTGGGAGCGGGAGGAGTCTTTGTTCATCAGCGTGTAGCCCACAGCTCGGTTCCTCCAGCCCTGCTCGATGATCCGCTCACACTCCCCCACACTGTGCACAGTGTGCATGGAGAGGTCGCGCACGTACACCCCCCGCTCTGGGTGCTCTTTCAGCTAAACAATCATCATCCACACACAAAAACAAACAAAATCAAAATGTGTCACCCTGTTGACCTTCACCTGTAGGTATCCATATCTTTACTGCTCTTTAAAATCGCAATGGCAACTAAGCGCTGTGTTCACTGTCAGGACAGTCAGAGAAAGAGCTTTCACAGTCATTGTGTTGAACAAAGAACACTAATAGTTTTGTCTTCTAACGTTACACAGTGTTGTTAACGGGGATTTAACGGACTCACCTCCATTCTCTGTTTGGTGTCGCTTCCCAAAAGGTCTCGGATTTCCTCGTTGTAAATCTCCAGGTACGACGCCCTCACCAGGAACTTTGTATTTTCCGCACACTAGCTTGCACACAAACATATAAACATATGTAATATGTAACATATGATTGAGTAAAAACAGTTCACACAATTCTGCGCGATTAACTATGAAGAAAAATTCGGACTCTTGGTCTTGGAACTTTTGTTTTGCATAAAATCTATTAAATCATAAAATGAATATGTTTTTTTGTGGAGATGACTGAATATTGGATACATCGGGGGACTATGCAACTATTTTCATATGATGAGCCATATGTTAATGGTTCTATTACCAACAGCAAATCTTAGCTTAGATTACAATCTCACTAAGTACTATTGGACAAATATCTAAACCTTTGCTCATCTGGACAAATCATTGTTGTGTCTTCTCTGTCTGTCTCAAAGAAGTCAGAGATATTATGTAACCCCCCAGTTGTCATCTGTCTGGCTTTCTAACTCAACCTTGGGTCTTTCAAATACTGCTTCAGAGAAAAAGGGATTATAGCAAGTATATGTGGTGAGTATGGAAAATATTCTCAGCCTACTTTCTGTCATCCTGAGTTATAAAGGGCCCCAAAAGTAAGCCAATGCAAACTTGGTGAAAGAGAATAAAAACTAAATTAATCAAGTACACCTAAAGTAAAACATACTGTCCATAACAGCGCCTTCACCTGAATACTCTCGAAGACGTGTTCAAACGCCCGAGGGATGACTCCCTTCTGGGCTGCAGGCTCGGACACCCCCTGCATGGTGTAGGACTTTCCACTTCCTGTTTGTCCATAGGCAAAGATCGTGCCGTTGTATCCTTCAGTGACTCCCTGTAAGAAAGGAAATCAGTAAAGGTCTTCAGTGATGTTTTACATCTGGCTTTTTACGTTTAGGTAGAGATGTGTAGGTAGGTGAGTACCAATCCCCCTACCTAACTCCCTATCCACACACACACACACACACACACACACACACACACACACACACACACACACACACACACACACACACACACACACACACACACACACACACACACACACACACACACACACACACACACACACACACACACACACACACACACACACACACACAGCTGACCTTTACAGGAGACTGACAGCAGACTGTTAAGTAAATAATGAGGTCGGCCATCTGTAGCAATAAGATATATGTCCTTGAAGTTGGACTGGTGGTGTCCAGTGACCGTGGAGCTGCACACATCTGCACCCTGTCCCTCTGTGTTCACACTGACAGCTACAGACTCACTCACCTCCACCAGGGCGTAGGCGATCTCGTTGTACACCTCCTCGGTGGTTTGATCGATGAAGTAGGTCCCATCGAAGGTGAACTGCTTGGGAGGCTCATCGGCCGCCCCGGGCTTCTCTATGAAACACTGGCAGCGCTGCAGGTCCATGGTCAGCACCGTCTCAGAGCCCAGGGCCGTCTCCCTGTCGTTCAGAGGCCGGCACCTGACCACCACCTTCACCGACTCCGACCCCATCACTCACCAGCGGGAAGAAGAAGAAGCTGTGTTCAGAGTTGATCTAGCTGACAAACACTAAACATCCCCAGAGCCGATGGCTGGAGAACATCACAAGCGACAAGAAGTGTTCAAAGAAGATTATATAAGAGAAACTAAGCTGAATGGAGGAATGGAGGTGGAGTTCCTTCTAGAAACGCAGCCGACTCTCCTCCATGGTCTCAGCTCCTCTCTACACAGCGTCTCCACGTTGCCTAGCAACCGCAAACTAGAGCTAAGGCCTTGACCAAAGTGCCTGAGAGTGGCGGCCATCTTGGTGAGGTCGAGTTGAGTATATTAACTGTGGTTGTGATTTGGAAACATCAGTGTGTCCGGTTACAATCATTAAAAGAGTTTAAGTTAACCCATCTTGTCATTAAACATTAAAATGTTAGTTTATCTGTTAGATAAGATGAACTTGTAGTGAAAGGAATTACCACAAATGAGGGCAGCACAAGAAAGTAGCAGCACTAGTAGGAAAAAAGCAGACATACTATATACAATAAATTTGAAATAATGCTATATTTATACACAAGGGGGAGTTGCTGTACTTCAACAGTCACAGAAATTAAGTATTACGAACTAAAGGATTTTGTTTTCAAAAAGTTGCAACGATGAAGGACGTGTTCTTGGTTTTTCACTTTGGGGGTGAGACAGGTGGAATAGAATAGAACTAGAGTTAAATCCTAATACAGTTTAAAGCTAAAGCAACAGTTTTGCTGTATGGAGTGTTCAACTGTATTCAATCTATCAGTTGATACAGGCGAATCTAGACTTCTAGAAACATTTGACCTTTAACGATAGTGATTTACTGCAGATGTTTCTTTCAGACTATTGTCATTCGCTCGCTGTACTTAATGAACTCCCAACTGAGTGCATGTGTCTGAGTGTAGAAATCAAGTAACCCCGTGTGCGTGTTCACTGCAGAAAAGTCTCATCTTTCAGGTGAGGTTTCGTCATGAAGTGTCATAAATAGACTGGATTGAAAATGTAAGGAAATTGTGTAATTTAATCTCAACAAAGGATTTTCTGTGTAAAATGGAAAAGAGGGTACATTTGATTTACAATAAATATAAAACCTTCACTGTAATATAGCTCCTTACACAGGAAAAATTATATCAGATTATTTTATTATAACCAACATCCCAATGCAAACTGAATCTTACTTCATGAGATCTTGGTTTACGCTCTGCTGAAAAACCACTGACCTGACATCAGGATACAAGATACCAGTTTACCACTTAAAATTACCAGTAAAACAGACATAACGTATTAGACTGACAAATATTAAAAACACAGAAAACTTTGAATACATTCAAATATCATGGCCACGATATAAGTGCTCTAATATACGCCAATGATTTAGAAAATGACTGATGTCCTTGTAACGTTTTCTTAAACCAGGAAATTCCTTGTATAGAACCACTTGCACATTCTCCAGGTCTAATGTCTAAACTGAGAAACAAGTGCATGTAAGCAAGATTAAAGTTCGTTGAAACGATAAAATACATTTGTCTTGACAACGCAAGAAAAAAAGATTTAAAAAATGGCCTCAGGTGCAACAATCTGAATTCTCAATATCACACCATTAAAAACACAGATAACCTCTGACGCCCTGCAGGCAGATATAAAAACACTTAGAAAATATATACTGAAAAACATACAAGCCGCAAGCATAAAATGTATATCTTTGATAAAGCAGTACCCTCCCATGAAATGACGTGTACCCTATATACATTAAGTGCCAACACTGTTAATAGATGCATTTTAGTCTGTGAATCCTCTCCGCAACACCTAATGTGACTTTTGATAATTTGATTTACTGTTTGTGCAAAAGAGAAAGAAAAGGTGTTACTTAATTGGATCTTCACAGTTTGGCATTCCTTACAGTTTAGAACCATTTTCTGGAGGTACTTTTAAGTTTGGCTATGCTGAAGACCTTGGGTAACTTCCCCGGCGGCTGCTTGCCGGTGGTCTCCTCCCACTCGTAGCAGTGGTTCACTCGGGCGCAGCTCAGGAGGCTCGGCAGCTCGTCCTGGGTCTCAGTGTAGAAGTCAATCAGTTCTGCGATGGAACTGAACTCAGTCCTGCATTTCTGACACAGAGACGGAACAAAAGAAAAAAGATTTAAAAATGACACTAGTGTTACACCAAATTGTAATCTTGGGTATTTGATATTTCAGACATCCCCAACAGATTAAAAATACATGTACCCAAGGAAAAACATTTATGGAGGATTCGATTTAAAATGGTATGTGTTTCAGACATTTGTCGGAAATATCGGATATTAGTATCTTTAACATATCAATGTTCTATCCAAGAAACCAACTTGACTTTACAGGCAAAAGGTTATTCATAATATAACTAATGCAAAATACATTTCTGGAGAGTAAACCATTTCCTTTCTTTCTGTCTACATGTTATGGTTTTGTTTCCACTATGAATCTCAGCACATATTATCTTGTTAGTTGCCTTCCTTCCTGGAAACATTTACCTCCAGCAGGAACTTCCCCGAATGAGAGTTCTCTATGAGATGGGTGATCAGGCCGGAGGGGAAGCGAATGATGAGAGAGCCGCATTTGGGTTTTTTGGGATGAGGGCACAGGAGGTACGAGCCCAGAACGTCGTCGGCCAGCAGAGAGTAGCTGCTGTCACTGAACCGTCGGGAAGAAGAAAAACCAATTAGTGTCATCTGTTGTTAGAGAAGTTATTTAGAAGCTCGGGGGAAACTCACGTTGCGATACCAGCCCAGCACCACACCGCGTGAGCCAGTGCTTCCTCCGTTTCCGCCAGGCTCGGAGCTCGGGACCTTCTCGCTAGTGTCTTGTCTTCCACCTTTTCTGTTTCACGCATGAGAAGAAATCGTTTGGATTTGTTTGATCTCCAGAGTTTCAATAGTGGAGGTAAATCCACAACCCACGATTGTGTAGAAAAACATTTAATACAACCCAGAGAATTGGTGAAGGCAACAGTTTGACGAAATAATCCATAAACCACAGCTTGTGTATCAATGTGTTTCAGCTACAAGTCAAATAAACAGAGAAACTCAACAGTGAGAAGCTTAATAAAAATGTGAAATGACCCACGTGAAACAAGAACTTTATCCGTCACCTCTATCAAATAAGTAGAAATGGTAAAAACGTCCTCTCGACACCACAACAGACGGTGAGTGGTCGCCATCACCCAACACTGAGGGGGGGGGGGGGTTCTTTACCTAATCAACTCTCTGACTCTTGATAGCACTCTGTGAACACCGGGCCCACCTTGTGATGCGTTCAGGCGCTCCTGAACCAGGCGCTGTTTGAGTGGCGTGAACGTGAAGGAGCGGTACGCCCCACACAGCGCCTTGGTTCTCATGGCCTTCTTTCGGACCAGCGAGGGGGAGGGGCTTGGGAACACGTCGTCCGGGCTGCTCGGGGCGGGATCCAAGGACTTGCTGCTTTTCTACGGATGAGGGAAAAGGAAAATGTTATCTCGTTGTGTTGGGAGGATTTAGCTTCAGTCCGTTGTCGCCACAGTCTTTATTGGTTTTGTCTGGTTACCCACAAACACTTCGATAAATCCATAATTGTATCTTTCATGTGTGACGACAGCTTATCACAGACTTCTTTCTACAGTCATCTGCTCCAACCACAGCTCGAACTTATAAAACAGATTGAATGGCATTGAAGGAATCTATTTTCCTCCAGTAATTTTACTTCAGTAGCAGAAGTTTGTGCTGCTAAACCAAACAGCCGAAAATAAGTTTGATTAAAAAGTTACAATTCTCATAGGCCGATGGTCTGTGGAAATGAACAGTTGTATTCCTCTTGAAAAGATTACATATAGTCTCAGAAAGAAATATAAGTTATTTTTGAAAATCTGGCAGCCTTATTTGGAGTACATGGTTACACCACCAACGGTACCATAGGACTGTAACTATTTGGAGCTCTGAATTACATTATATACTGTGTCATTGCGGTATTTCTCTGTGATGTGTCATCCTATGCACCAACTTTTTTTGTTTTTTGTTTTCTCTTTGGGTGGGGGGAATTATTTACTTTATTTATTTAATTAGTTTTATTTCATCTATGTGTGTATTTTATTTTATTTTTTTTAAATTTTGTTATGTAATTTTCTGTAATGTTTAATGTATAGTGTTCTGTATGCTCTGCATGTTCTCTTACATTGTGAATATTTGGATAATTCAAATATTCTAAAAAAAAAAAAAAAAAAAAAAAGCTACAATTGACTAAGATTGAACGTTCTTTATGACTACAATGAGAGACTAATGAAATGTATCCCTGCTGCGGGTTGTGTGCTGTCGAGTAGAGAGCGGAGAGGAGGTTCAGGTTCTCACCTTGATGCCGGGCAGCAGCCCTTGGAAGGGGGCTCTCCTGAAGGACACCAGGGCGGAGACACTGAGAGGGAAGCCGTGGTTGAGCAGCGACGGGTTCCGACGAGGCAGCGAACCCTCCGAGTCCGTCTGAGCCTCGTCCGGATGCTTCTCCAGGTACGACAGCTGGAAACAGCGGCACAGCAGCAGGTTCAGGAACTGGGCCTAGAGGAGAGAGAGGGAGAACACTGCTCAACAGTTTCTGTGTCGTGTGACAAACTGAATCGCAAAGAAACACAAATCTCGGCCAATAAGCTTTCAATGTTTCAATGTTTCCAATCCCTTTAAATGTGTTCACAACAAAATTAATGAATACCAGCAGGATTATGGGCTGTGGTGGTGTTATCAAGTGACTTTGCCCTCACTCATTTTGTAGTTTTAAGATTAAGATAAAATAGATCAAGATACATTTATTTGTCCCAAACACATGCACAGACATGCACAAGCACACTCATGCAATTGTAGGGAAATGTAACCTCTGCTTTTAACCCATCTGGTGCAGGACACACAGAGCAGTGGGCAGCCATGTACGGCGCCCGGGGAGCAGATGTTGGGGGAGTAAGGTGCCTTGCTCAGGGGCACTAGACAGAGTAGTGAGAATGATCTTGGATTTTTGGACAGATCAATCCAGGTTCGTCTTTTTGTTGTTTCTCCGTGGAGTCGAACCAGAGACGAACCAGAGACCTTTTCTGCCCATAGTCCAAGTTTCTGCCACTAGTCCACCGCCTCTCCTTTTGGGAGTGGAGGGGCGAGTTACTCTCTAATCATTCTCACTGGTAGGTAGTTTGTGAATTCCCGGCATAGCTCTACGCGGCGTTGACCTGAATAAAAGGTCGAATCTGGACGCCCCTTCTTACCGCTCTAGCGTGCCGAGCCTGGAAGACGTGGCAGTACAGCTGAGCGTCCGTGCTGCCCGGGTTGTGAGAGACGAAGGCGAACTGAGCATCGGTGGGTTGGGCGGTGGAGAGAGAGACTCTGCGCAGGGCGTGAGCCATGAGGAGGGTCTGTGGACAGGGGAGGGGGGAGGGACAGGACAGTAGAGACCAGATGATTGAACCCACTTCTACAACGTTAATCATTTCGGTCGTGAGATCATCAGAGACAAATCCTTACCGTTTCATCCTCGTTGTACATCTTCACCCCTTTGATGGAGAACTTCAGGGACACAGGTCGTCTCCTCCTGCACGTCTGTGAGGGACAAACAGAGGTTTAGCTGCCGTCACTTGCATTTAGGGTTGCAAAATTCCGGGAATATTCAAAGTTGGAAACTTTCCATGGGAATTAGCGGGAATTAAGGGGAATTAACAGGAATATACGGGAATTAACGAGAATAAACTGGAAATGTTGTGGGTAATTTATACTAACTGTATTTACCTTGTCATATACAGACATAAATATAAACATTTTGTTTTGTCATAGGCTGATTTGAGCCCTGAGGAAACTTTGGGCACTTGACTATATGCTTCTGCATCGTTGTGTCATTCTTAACATAGATCTTTGCACAGTATTTGCAAATGTACACAGCCTTTCCTTCTACATTGGATGGAGTGAAATGTCTCCACACATGAGATAGTGCACGTGGCATTGTTCTGTAGAATAAGATGAGAAAAAAGTTTGTAAAAAAACACTAATGCAATGCCAGAGATATAAATAGTTAGCCAAACAATTGGAATCGTCTGTAAAAATATTTTACAATTGATGGATAAATTAATGGAAGTAGGCTGGATGAACAGATGAACAATCCTCAATCCGCATGCTAATATATTTTCCCCAGTGATATCATCGACACTTACCTGACTAGTCCTTCACTCTACAGCAGGCCTCAGTAGCCCTGCTGTAGTGTGAAGCATGCTGGGAGTTATCTGTGCATGTGATGGAAGAATGCACAGTGGAGGGTTGAAACTCAACGTGCAGCGTGTGATGCATTCCATACATCTTTAAAATAGAGTTTTGAATGATGTTTTTATTGCTCAGCGTCTAAATTCCCAAGCTTAACTTAATGGAAAGTTTCCGGAAAGTGTGCGGAAATTTACCGGAAACTTTCCCTTTGCAACCCTACTTGCATTACACAGATGTTTCACTTTTCCCAGATATGGATCATTTCAAGAATCCCTCACGTGGATCTGCTCTTACTTTCAGGACTTTCAGCTGAGCGTGCAGTTGCTCCATCTGGTCGTCCAAGCAGCGGTCGTCCACAGGAAACGAGCCGACATACTTCACAGCAGAGACAAGGAAGGTTGAGCACACACGGGAACAAGAGGACACTCGTGCAGACGACACAAGGAGGGTGATGCTTCATTACACACAGCAACGTATGGTTTTCAACCCTGTGTGTGTGGACGCTAGCAAAACAATAATGCATTGGATTTGGGGGGATTTTCACCTGCTCTTTACATGAACATGCAACAAGCATACGAGCGTTATCTACTGCGTCTCTACTGAATCTCTCCTTCCTGCCAAGGGAGAGCTAAATGTCAACAGCCACATCTTTCAATCTGAGTGTGACAGATGTTCCATGTGTATGTGTGGGAGAGAGAGAGGGCGAGCGAGGCAAAGGCACTGTCCTCACGCCATTTTCTGCTTTTAAAAACAAACTGCGGATGCTATTTTTAAACCTTTTGTATCGTTATTAACTTTATCATTTATGTCTCATCACTCATATAGCTCCCTTATACCGTACCGTAAATCTGTCTATGTTTTTTGGTACAAGCTGTTCCAAATGAACTGCCTCCATATGGATTCATAAAGTTGTTTAAATACAACACGTTCTCTCATAAAGGCTGAGACATGGACGGTGGGATTGGCAGGTTATTTAGATGGATGTTTGTTTGGGGTCATTTTGTTTTAACGGGTAAAGTCAGAATCCATCTCCCTTACAAATCACCGTCTGCATTGCAAATATATATATCTGTACATGTATATTTCTGGGGTTACCTCTGCTGATCGTGTGACTGCACCCCCCTCACTCACTGGAGCCTCACCCATGATCACCAACTTCCTCTGTCAAATCATAAATAATAAAAACAGAAAAATCTCAGCAAAGGACAACAAATTAAAGACAAGGAGAGTAAATAACAACTTTTAGGAAGTTCAAAGTGAAACAGGAGATCAGACGGTCGTGTGAAGTGGAGCAGAGAAGTTTCACATGAAGAGTTTCACGCTTTAAATCTCGTTAATCTGTTTTAAAAACTTTAAAAAATCTCAGATGCAACAAAGTGAAAGAGTTTCCGTCAAAGTGTCGGGACGTGTTGTTCAGCCTGATCAGTCCTGACCTGCTCCGAACAAAGTCTGAGAACAACAAATCACAACCTGCTGCTGAGACTCCGAACAGTCTCCTCCAGACCTGGACCCGCACTGCCCCCCCACACAGGGTCTCGGTTCCGGACTCGGTCCACGTGTCGGTGGAAAGCTCCTGAAATCCCTCGGACTCACTTGTTCTCCTCTTCCTCCTCCTCCTCTTCCTCCTCCTCCTCAGCCCGAGAACACCGAGCTCCTCCTCAGCTTTACCTGCTGCTGCTCCGTCCTCCTCCAGGTGTGAGCTCCGGGCCGGAGGCGGAGCTCCGGGGAGGAAGAGGAGGAGGAAGGTGTGAGAGACTCTCTCTCAGTTGAAGTTTGACTCAGTGAATCACTCCTCACCCCCCACCCCCCTCCCTCGGATCCTCACATTCCTTATCATTGCGCAAGTCTCCAGCCACAAAGCCACTGAGAAGATACCAGGATGTAAAGTACAGGGTTCAAACACATTTTCACAAATGGTTTTCCATTCCATGAGCTTTCAATAACTTTAAACCAAATTTCCATGACCAAACATTTTGTGAGACCTCGGTGTGTACATGAAAAAGTTACAACATTTTAGTATTTAAGCAAACAATGAGAATTCCAAAGCATACAGTAAATTTTTTTATTACACAAATGAATGAGACAATAGTTTGATTGAGGTAATTGTCTGTTGTAACCCATGACATGTACTTTTCCATTTGTAGCCAAGCATGGTTAAATCTACACTTCCCTGGCATAGTGCATTATCCCGCCTGCTTCCCCACCCAACTTTTCAATAAGTATGACAGAGTATGCCTGCTTATATTTTGAGCTCATTTCTTTTTAAAGCATATGAGTTATTTAAAACTCAGCGTAAATGAACAACATGGATATTTGAATATAACAAATTTCCATGACTTCTCCAAAACTTTTGGGATTTTATTTTTTTCAAGCGCTTTTCCAGACCTGGAAATAAACATTTTACAATTCCATGACTTTTCCAGGTTTTTCATGACCGTAGGCATCCTGAAAGTAAGAATAGAATCAGGTTTAAGTAAAACTAGGTCACTTTTGTTTTTAACGTTAAAATAGCAACTTCAAGATAAGGTTGATGGTTCACTGACTGGGAATAAAGAGAACTGTGTCACATCTTAAGCTCGGTCATGCTGCCTTTACATACTAAGAGAAATACACCTGTTTCGTATGATGTAGCTTACATGCTACGTGGTTGTTAAGCAGTACAACCACTAGAGGGCAACACAGAGTCCAGAGGTTCGACCTGTAAGCTGTGTCTCAACTCGGGGCCCACGGCCTTCAGAGGCTGCATGTGGAGACTAAGTTCTTCACAGTGGTGCGACCGGACCGTCTCATTTCAAAGATTCCTGCAAAAGTGTGCGACCGATGCGTCCTTGCTCCTACGAGAAACGCAGGCTCCGATGGGCGGATCCTTTCTGGCCCAGGATTCATTTTTCTAGGCCAGTGTTTGTGGCGCCGTTTGATGCATTAGTTTTGGGGTTCAACGTAACCAAACTGCTAACAGTACATTGAATAAAAAAAAACAAGGGGCATTTAAACTTTTTCGTCCTCAACCGTTCAGTTCAGTTGCTAGGCAACAGCAACAAGAGTGGGACGAGTGGCAGACGCTGATCTCCGAAATCCTCTGTGGACCAGACTCTCATATTTCAGTTTAATCTTCATAACCCCTGAACTGAAGGACATGACAGCTCCCCAAAAGTGAAGCTTGAGCATTTCACTCGCCCCCTGGTGGCTGGCTGCAGTATAGGTCACACATACCACCTCCCCTGTGTTAATGGATGGGACAGGAACCAAACTGAAAGGTCAAAGTCTGCGATAAATACAGCTTTTGGAAAGTTTCTAATCATGTTCAGATTAGCTTTGATTTTAATTAGTTATTTGATGCTATAAAAATAATGTGAAACAAAATGATTCACAGTGGAGACTCATGATTGGTGCAATTCAACATTTCTGCACAACTCCAGTTCAATCCCCCCCGCTCATAGGGACAAAGCATATTTCGCTAACTTAAGTCCAACATATAAATTTGAAGTTTTTAACTAAAAATGATCTGAACATTATCAGACATTGATTGGTTGATCCTTCAGGAAGTAAAATGCTTTAAATCTTTCAGTTTAATTTTAAAATCCCTCTAACACCTGCTTGTCCCAGCATCACAGATGGTTAGCACAGTTTGGAGCAGAAAAATATACTAATTAAAAGAGTGAATATATTTCCCCCAGTCGATGAAATGACGATATTCACAGCAAGTTTACAAATATAGCCATTTTATTAATGACTTGGAAAAAAAAGCTTATCAACACAAGGAATACATGCATGCAGGGTATGTACTGTATGAGCTATTATCCTCCTTATTCACAACACACATTTCTTACAATTTGTACTGAATTACAGCTGTGAAGCAATGGAATCACATTGTGTATATGCTCGATTACACACACACACACACAGATATATAAAAAGACTTATTACCCGGTGTGACTTGTTTTGAAATTAACACTTATCATGTGTCTTATTCTTTTGTCAAATCATCAGCCTGGCACCAGCAGGCCTCATCTTTTTTTTTTTTAAACAAATAATTATACAAAGGACAAGTATGGAGAACAGTTCAGATTCTGGTGCAGTGGCCAAAGAAAAGTGTGTTCAGGACACAGGCTTAAAATCCGAGATTTATAAAATATTAAGATTTTAACCCACATGGTTGACTTAAAAAGGAAAATTATTTTCAACGCTCCGAAATACCCAAGTCATTTGATATTAGGAATGTGTGCTGCCAACACCTACAGAGTGGATGAGAGGGAGATATAAAAACAGAAGTCACTACGTGGCTCTAGTTTACAGAACGTGGGATCCTGCTGGCAGCCGGACACATATCTGCAATGCTAGTTGAGCTTCTACACGTGAGGATTACAAAAAGGAACTTGGGAAACCCTCCATGAACAGTTAACTTAACGTTAGGGGGACGTAACATTCTTATTCTACAATAGAAATAAAAATAAAAATAAACTACTGCCTCGTTAAAAAGAGGAGAAAACAAGGATAACAAGAGAGCGAGCGCTGAAACAGAACTGCAAACTGAGACCAGTTCGTGGAAGTGGCTCCTGGGCTCAGTTCCTCCCTCTCTTTGACTTACGAGTCGTCTTCTTCACGACCTTCGCCCCTTTCTTCGCTGCGGGCGCCTTGGGGGAGGGCTCTTCTGGCTCAGGGCGCTTCGATCCACCTTTGGTCGCTGCCTTTTTAGCCGCGGGCTTCACAGGGGTGGGCTTCGCGGGGGTGGGCTTCACAGGGGTGGACTCTTCGGCCTTAGATCGCCTGGACACCCTCGTGGTCTCCTTTGGGACGACAGCTTCCTCGGGGGACGACTCTCTGGACACCGGCAGCTTGGTCGCTCGTTTGCTCAGCTTTTTGACGACTGGCGTTTTGGGCTTTCTCGCAGGAGCGCCTCTCTTGACGGGCGTGGCGGCTTTAGACGGCGTCGTGGTTTCTTTCTTTGCCAACGTCTTCACCACTTTCTTGGCCGGAGACTTCTTAGCGAGGGATCGTCCTCTGCCTTTAGCTTTTGACTGACTGGAGCTCTGTGATTTTTTGGCCGGTGGAGGACGGCGGACCTTGGGGGGGGGCCTCTTCTGAGACTTCCTAAGAGTGACGAGAACAGACAAAAGTCACACAACAAGTCGCAACTATACAAACATCACATGTTGGTGTCAGGCTCCTGAAAGACAACACTGATGAACCCATTTAGACTTTATGCAACATATGCATGTACCTTTAAGACTTATGCACGCTTCTCGCATAGAACCACATGAGATGTGTGCATTTCATCCTCAATGTCATCTTTCAAAAGACGCGTGACTGATGCATCGTGATTTGCTAAAATACTCCTGGGAAAGGCGACACACGTTATGGTAAATGTGGATTGTTTATTAGCGCTCTTAGTCGGCTAAAAGTTTTTTCAAAGTAGCGTTTCAGACAATGGCTGACTATCTTAATGAGCGATATTAAAAAGGGGAGTACAGGAGTGTTTCATTGGCAAGAGAAACAGTGAAGAAGACTCAGACCCAGACGATGCGGAACAAGACTCATTCTGTAAGAGATGCGTTTGAGGAAGTTTGGATCGTTTTTCTTTTCAATGTTCATGAAGTTTAGGGAGAAGTTTGATCTATTGAATGTTTTGTTTAATTTCTTTATCTGCTTCAGAAGTATTTCATTAACGATGGGAATTCTGTCAGCTCATCAGAAAACCTTGTGATTGTTTTCAAACGGCTCTCAGGTTTTAGAGTGAGTTTTTATTCTGTGCATTAGGTCTTAATGAGGAATGATTACAAGCCTGCTCACATTTACGATCAATGTTTGTTAATTAAAAAAGTTAACACCTACCTTTTACGGGGAGGAGGTTCATCATCCTCATCGTCGTCTTCCTCCTCCTCTTCTTCTTCTGACGACTCCTCTTCCTCATCAGAAGAATCAGCCGTGCGCCGCCGCTTTGTTGGAGTAGCAGCGATTTTCTTCTCAGGTTCTTGGAGGAACTTGTCTGGATACAGGATGGTGGGACTGAGGAGAGAAATCTCAGTTAGAAACATGACAAAATATCTCAAAATAAAAGGGAACGTTAATTTATTATTTAAAATGTTTAACTATGGATGAGACAAACTGTCTTAGAATCTCAGAATAATAAGTTTCCTATATCAGGAGAAGATGATTTAATAATGTCTCATAAATAGAAGATCATCTGTGCATTGATAATTGCCGCAGGTAAGCAAAATCAGATTCATGTACATAGAGTCGAAGCGTGATAAAGAAAAACTAAATGTATTGTGAACATGAACTGATCTCCTTTACTTCCACTGCAGTGTATTTACCTTGGGTAGAACGGGAACGAGAGCTGGTAGGTTCCCATCAAGCCTTGACCAGTGATCTGCTCCATCCAGCCCAGGACTTTACACTTTGTCAGGGTCCTCCTCAGAGTGGACACTGAAGAGAAGAAGATGCGCCTTTACTTCAATTCGATTCGGACGCACAAACTTTGCTCTCTAAAATCGAATTAACAGAGAATGTCTAAACTGTGCAGGATTCAAACCTAAAAAAACATTTGTGTAAACAAACAGTTTCATCTTCTGCAGAGAACAAAAGCTGTGTGTGTTACAGCAGATCTCTCCAATAACAGAAGCAACAAAACATGAATTATCTTGCACCATAATGCACTTCTGTTTACGATTGACTCCTGATGTCTTCCTGCTTGTTCACTGATTATCTAATGTTTCATTTAAAGAGGAAACAACTGTGTAACTGCTTCACAACGTCAGGGACACAATCAACAGGACTAATGAACCAGGTGCTGAATGATCTGCTGAGACAACTGGTGTTTACATAAATCCAATGTCACCAACATGGAGAACAGAACTTTAACCACGAGCGATGGTTTTCCAGCTGTGAACCTTTGATTCAAGCTGTGTATGCAAGCGAGTGCTTCTCACCGAGTACGTGCTCTTTCTTGTCCTTGTAGGTGTCTACTAGGAATTTGCGTAGAGTGAAGGTGCTGCAGGTTTTAGGTTCGTTCATGGCTGTGATGGCGGCTGTGATGGCGTCTTCCAAGGTGCTGCCCTTCAGCAGGACCTGGTTCCCGGTGCGCTTCAACTGGGACGGGCAGATATGAACACGTTTAGGATGGAAGGTCGGTTCAAACCACAGCTCAGAGAACTGGTCCGCTCATCAATTACAGACAAAATATTTGGAAAACAAAATGGGTTTCTGTTGCTCAAATGTGAATTGGTCTGGTTTCATTAGTCTTGATAAACAAGATTTTTCTTGGATTTGGGGAACATGAGATTTGACAGTATTTACAATTATTCTTCTGACATCGTATTTACCAAGAGATTAACAACAAGAACACTTGTTTGTATCCTTAATTCAAACATGCAAATCGACAGCCTGTCATCTCAATCTCACTGAGTCTAACTTTTAGCAGCAGCATCATTTTTTTTTTTTTTTTTTTTACAGCTGGCAGTATAAAAAAAGAGAGAAGTTGAACTTGAAAACACTTGCTTCCTCAGGAAATATCTAATATCACAGAAACTGTATAATAAAACCGTGAAGCTCGAGTGGGCAGAGGGAAGCAAACAGGTCCTTTAGTGGTGAAAACCAAACGTATCTTATAAGATAAAAACTTAGGAGCAGAATCTGTGATAGCAACTAGTGATGCACATTGTCCGTCAAATAGGATTTCATTTCATCAGTCATTGTTTAGAACATCTATCACTGAAGTAAAAAATAATTGGAGTTTCACCTGGAAAGTTCCACTGGCTCCTTTCCCAGTGATCTGCTCCAGTTGTCCTTTCTCCACCGCCTTTAGTAAAGCCGTCTTTAGGACGTCTGGCCTGAGGACGAATCAAATCATTCATATTATCAATAATCACAGCGAATGAAACTTTAATATGCACATCATTTGTAAAACTTAGAGACCCATTGAAATCCAGGCCACTGGTAAAACTACAGAGCCGTCGGTTTAAACTAAATTCACATTTTTATTTTGGTAGATTACGTCTTTCTAAATTCTGTTCCCCTGTTTTTAATTCATGTCTGAAGCTCAACTATGTTCAGAAGACAAAATTTGAGTCTGTGATAAAGTTAGTTTGAATTCGAACTCTGATTCATTTCACTTCAAATCAAGGAAAAATTTACGTTAGCAGGTTACACCATTTTGAATTCTACGACATTTCATATCCTTAAATCTTTGGAGAATTTTCTTTCACTTTCATAAAAGCAGGTCAGACTGTACTTGTCCTGTTCGTGACGCATGTGTGAGACTGTACCTCTTCTCAATGTTGAAGTTGGGGAAGTGCCGCTCCAGGTATTTCCTGATCAGAATGTAGGAGGCTTCTTTGGGCTCACAGAGCCGAGTGATGATGAGAGGAAGAGCATCTCCCAGAGACTCCAGCTTCTGAACCGATTTCTAAAAACAATCAAACATTGTACTAAGATCTCTTGCTGAAGGTTTAAAATCCATTTTCTTTACAATAACAAAACGTTTTTTAGACCTGCACCTAAAACCCAAATCTACAGGAGATTAAAAAAAAACCTTGAAGACAGTTTGTTAAAACTAGGGATGGGCATAATTAATCGACGATTGTTTAATTGATCATTAAGAATTTCGTCAATGACATTATTTTGTCATCGACAAAATTCTTTTGCGTTCACTGCCAAGCTATACGTCTCCATGAGCGCATGAGGAGTTCACTGCTCTTCTTCAAGTAGGAGGTCGGAATATTAGAGTTGCCTGAACGCAGCACAGTGAGGATGTTAGCAGCTGTAGGAAGCAGCCTGGAGTTATACTCTACAAGCCCCGCTGAAAGACCAGCAGCTAGCCGCTGAGAGTTAGATGGATTTGACGGTTCTCGACCTCTCAGTCCGGTTGTTTTCACGTCATCAACCCCGGAACCCCTCACCCAGACCCGGGTCTGTACGGGTTCCCTTCCCCGTAGACTGAGGGTCCGTGTGCGGACATGAAGCCGAGCTCCGCAGCTAGCCTCCAGAGCTAGCGGAGGCTAGCTCCAAAGCTAGCCCCTTCGGACCCGGACAAAGCCGGGTCTGGGTGAGGCGTTCCAGGATTGAGGACGCGACAACCACCGGACTGAGAGGTCGAGAACCGTCAGATCGAGCTAGCTCTCAGCTCTCTCAGCGGGGCTGAAGAGTACAGCAGCGCTTATTTACAAGTGTAACCATTGAACGGATCCCGTCTAACTGCCACAAGAGTTGTTCATCTTGTAATAAAGACCTCAATGAGGAAACACGCTGTGTTTTTTCTATTTTCACTGCATTTTAACAGCCTATAAATAGTGAATTTTAATATAAAAATATTAACGATTAATCGAAAATGTGTCATTAACTCTCCCGACGATTGATTAAGACAATTTAATCGAATGCCCATCCCTAGTTAAAACTAATATATAATTGAAACATCACTACTCCCCCCCCCCCCCCTGCTGTAACGTACCTTAGACGAGGCCGTCTGCTTCCCCATAGCGAAGGTTCCTGAAAGGCCATTACCTTTCAGCTGCGTTGGAGAAAGAAACAAAGGTGTCTTTGTTATAAATGTTGTTTCCTCCAGATTCGAGACAACTCTTCTATTTAACCCCACATAGTGAAAACATAAAGACTTTCATTCCCTACCTGCTTGATTGTTCCCTTCTCCAGATGCTTCTTCATTGCCTTCTTGATAAGAAACTTCTTCCTGTCGAGCTCCATGTCTGGGTATTTTTTCCCGATGAATTTCATGACGGACTGATACGAAACCCCGGTCTTGTCGTTACAAGACTGAAAAGAAAGGAAAGTAGAAATCATTCAAGAGAGGAAAGAATGGAACTTGTCCGACTGTGCTTGTTTGACAGACTTCGTACACACCGCGATCGCTTCAATGAGGATATTATCCACTTTGTTCTGAGTTCCTGCAAAGTTGGTAACCGGAAGTTTCTTGCTGGAGGCGACACTCGCCCACGCAGGAATCTTCCGTTTCACCTTCTTGACTTTGGCTTTCTCGTACTTGTAGCCGTCCTTTAACCTGTCGCCACAAAAAAAAAGGGAGCAAGACACAAGTTGAGTGAAGCGGCCCGATTCTTTGGAAGCGATATTTCACTGTGATCGTTTTCACCCTTATCTTTATCCCATCCTCACCTTGGTAGGAGAACATAGCAGTGTGTAGCGCACTGTCCAGCCGCGCAGTCCTTGCATTTCTCACTTTGTCCATTTGTCACCGTCGGGAAAGACACAATTAAGTTTGAGAACATCTGGCTTGATGACCACCATGATAGTTTGACCCTGACTGGACTTTTCTAATCTACTGAGCTGTGTGAAGAAAAGTGAATCTTTTCTTTGTCCAGCTCTGGGAAAAGAGAGGGAGGAGAAGTAACCAAGACTGAGCTGATAAGTTTGAAGGGAAAGTTTAAGTCCCCGATGGTACAACTGAAGCTAAGTGGAAACATTAACAGTTTCCTTACATATTTTCTGGGTTTGTATAAAGATCTTTGGGATTTAAAATGCCCCAAAATTTAATCTACTACAGGTAAACAAATTTTTCTGGAATTCAGACGATTTTTATACGGAAGCCAAAATATAATCTGAGCCTTATTCTGAAATGTGCAGAACAAAGCCTCACAGCCAATGCTGCTCTTTGGGTTTTCCGATGGGGACTGAACTGAACAGTTTGTTGATGCCATCGTGGTCTCCTCCTCCTGGTCTCCTGCAAGAGACTGGCACATCTGTCTGACAGCTACGTAAAGAGGGGGATGAGTGAGGCGGTGACAGGTCACATCTCGTGGAAATGCAACACTGCGACCATGAGGAGCAGGCTGCGGTTATCCAGCAGAGGTAAGGATCATATAAACAGATAAAAGTGATATCAAAGTGAAATATCGCAGTGTTCAGAGTTTGACAAACTCGTTCTCTGGTTGGGACTCACTCTTTCTTCTCTGGGCTCTTTCCTTCCTTCTCCTCCTCCGCGGCTGCGTCATCGGACTTCTGCTCTCCGTTCTCTGTGGGCTCGGCTTCGCCCGCCGCTGTCGTCTCCGCCGCCGCCTCCTCGCTCTCGCCCTCCTTAGTCTCGGCCGCTGCGGCTGAAGATGCCGCCGGCTCCTCCTCAGGAGAGGGCGACTCCTCCGAGGCTTCGGGCTCTGAGGGGGGGGGGGGGGGGGGGACAAGGATCAGCATTCAAAAAAGTGCCCTGGCTTTTACATTACATTTCATTTAGCTGTTATCCAAAGCGACTTACAATAAGTGCATTCAACCCCGAGGGTACAAACCAAGAACAACAAGAATCAAGAAAGTACCATTCCTTCAAAAATAAAGCAAAACTTCAAAGTACTATAAGTAAGTGCCATTTAAGTGCTACTAAATTGTTAGTTTCAAAAATTTTCGTATTTTTTTTATTCAAGGTATTTTAAAAACAGAGATACCCACTTTTTAAAACTTTCAACCGTCTGTTCATTATGCAAATTACCAAAGAACAACTGGAAAGGTAGAGACGAGGTGGAAAGAGGCAGGAGAAGAACCGGTTAGATTAAGCTGCAGATCTGGATCGGGGCCAGAATTATCTTTTAAATTGAACAACAACAATGGAAAGAACAGAGTTATGATAATTTTCTGTATCTTTAAAGTTGTTTTCTAGTCTTGATGACCTCTCAAAGTGCTTCAGTACAATTCATACATCATCATGAAGCACTTTCAAGATGACAAGGTGCAAATTTGGGGATTTAGCACTTTGCCCAAGGACACTTAGGCAGGCAAATTAGAGAGACTGGGATTGTACGGGGAACCTTCTGGTCAGAGGACGACCGCTCTAACCTGAGATATTCGTTTTTTTGACATTCTTAATGTTTTCTCAGGGGATAATTCCTGGAAGTTGATGAAAGGACAGAGTGTGTACAACTTAATGGACTCGATTGTGACACATTTATCAGGTTTATTTAAACTTCTAAGTAAGTTCTATGCATATGTGCAGTGCTCAAAGTGCTACACACACATTAAAGGTATTATTATGGTTATGAAATTAGAAAAGTGACGAGCACACCTCCACCTCCAGACTCATGGAGGTGGAGGTGTGTGTGAGGGACTGGGACCTGGAGGGACCTGGAGGTAGGTGTGTGTGTGTGAGGGACTGGGACCTGGAGGGACCTGGAGGTAGGTGTGTGTGTGAGGGACTGGGACCTGGAGGGACCTGGAGGTAGGTGTGCGTGTGAGGGACTGGTGCCGGACTGGGACCTGGAGGGACCTGGAGGTAGGTGTGTGTGTGAGGGACTGGGACCTGGAGGGAGGTGTGTGTGTGAGGGACTGGGACCTGGAGGTAGGTGTGCGTGTGTGAGGGACTGGGACCTGGAGGTAGGTGTGTGTGTGTGTGAGGGACTGGTGCCGGACTGGGACCTGGAGGGACCTGAAGGGACCTGGAGGTAGGTGTGCGTGTGTGAGGGACTGGGACCTGGAGGTAGAGGTGTGTGAGGGACTGGTGCCGGACTGGGACCTGGAGGTAGAGGTGTGTGTGAGGGACTGGGACCTGGAGGTAGAGGTGCGTGTGAGGGACTGGTGCCGGACTGGGACCTGAAGGGACCTGGAGGTTCCTGGAGCTCAGGTACTGCTCGACCCCGGGGGCCTCACCTTTCTCTGCGGCCGCGGCGGGGGCCTTCTCCTGGGTCGGGGTCGCTGCTGCTCGGCGGATCGGCATCACGCTCTCGGGATGGATCTGCATGGAGGAGGAGAACAGACCAGCCGGTGAAAGGAGGCGGAAACCCGGACCCGCTGCTGCCCGGACCCGGGTTCCATTCATTGAGGCCCGGTGCAGCGAAAACACGACAATAACACGAATAAAGAGGTGCGTTTGATTCCGGTGGAACCCGGAGCGGCCGGGCGGTGCTCGGACTCCCGGGTTAACTCGAACCAAGCGGCCGCGGTCACTCGGAACTGCAGAGGAGATTTTTTTTTTTTTAGCTATTTCGCCATTTTGTCCGCTGCTGTGTTCGCGCAGTGATGGCGTCGCACACGGCGGATTGAATTTATTTCACTTCGCCCGGGGAGAGCAGCGGAGCCCGGCGGCCCCTGCTGGTTCTCCGGGGCCGGCTCCGTGCACCTGAGCCCCCGGGGAACCACGAACCACACCGCGGGAAGAACTCACCTCGAAAGCCGGAGCAAAAGTGAAGAGTTTGTAGTTTGAATCCTGCACGATCCTTTATTTAGATTCCTGCTCTGCGGCCACGCCCCATTACGACCGTTGGTGACGTCGCTGCGTCGCACGTCACGTCGCAGGATTTCCGACCTGTCGTGGCACCGGCCGGCCGCGGGGAGGCGCTGTTTCCCCCTCCAGAGTTTCAAATATATTCAAAAACACACGTTGTGAGTGTGAGGAGCCATTTTCAATATTATACTGATATTAATGCGTTTTTTACTCAACTCAAAGTGTGTGTGTCATTTAACAGAAGCGTATTTACACCACTTGATTAAATATATATATATATATATGGGGAATTTTATTTTGCGTACAAATTTGTGTCGATTAACTGATTCGACAAATGTCATCTTGGTTTTAAGTTATTCCTCATTTCTGGAACAAATGTGTCTAAACAATAATCTGATGATCTTGGATTTGTGGGCTGCTATGATTGTATTTATGTTTGTTTATATTTTAATTCATTTATAGATATTGACACTTTAAAGGATTAAAAAAATGAGAATCTAATGATAATAAAATTGAATCTAATAAAAAAATAGAACCATCTAATTAAAAGAAATATATGCATATATTTTGAAAGAGAAAAAACAATCTAAAAATGTGACATTTTATAAAAATATATACATTTAATTAAAACCTATATACTTAAAAATAATTCAATCAAATCTAATGAAAAATAGCCATATAATTACAAAATATGTATAAATATGAAAAAAAATAATTATTAATTTCTTGATGTAGATATTTGCTGATGCTACCATTTGTTTATCATATTATTTCTATACATCTTTACATGTATATGTAGATATCTTGGAGAGAAGCCTCCTTCGGTTCATTGTAATCCAATATGAAGATAATGAAGATCTTTGAATCCTGAAACTATCTACCGGTGATACATTTTGATAGGATGTCTGTCTGCTATGACTCATGGGAGCTGCAGTTCTTCACCAGAAACTATACAAACTAATTTAACCTTGGTGAAATCTCAGAGGCCTCATCTGTTACAATAGAAGAATCATTAACTTCCTCAGACACACAGAAACCAACCAGCTTCCTGATTAAATGATTAATCAATTCATAGACATTGATCAGTGATCAAAGGCCTTTGTTAAAAGAAAAGAATCTGTTGTTTCTTCAATCTGATTATTTGCTGGTTTCTCAGTTTTCTTGGAGTTTAAACACGTTTGTTTACTTGACAGCTGGTTGACAAGTTTAAATTATTTAACTATCTAACTATAACTAACTCAAACTGAAACTGGTTGGTTACTAATACCACTGTGCCTGAGGTTCGGTGAGTGTTTAGCTTCTTGTCACAGAGAAACAATCGAAGAAATTTGATCAAATTAAATCAACACAAACATTAACTGAAACAATATTAGTCTTAAAACTAGTTTAAAAATACTTCACCATTAAATGTTTTATGGAAGATCCAACAGAGATGATATTCCACTTCACTGGTGCAAACTGGGAAGAAACCTTCAACGAATTAAATGATGTAGTGATGACATGGAGGGAAACCTCTGGCTTTTGGGATCCTAGTGGCAGTTGCCCACTTTGCTCAGTTGGTAGTCTAGCCATGGGTGGACCAGCATATTCAACTTAATAAACTGTGAATATAGACAAACAACTCCAGTAAAAAACGATAAAAGAAAAACCTTCATGGGAAATAAAGTGGAACAAACATCTGATTACCTCTGTCTAATGATGACACAACAAAACAACTTATTCTGATCAGCAGTGGTAGACAACCGTTTTGTATCTGTAAACATAAGTCACTTGTTTCAAGAGTAAAAAAAACAAAACCCCTTAAGAACACACACACACACTGAACAGAGAACTCATATCCTGAAACATGAGCATTTAACCTTCACTGAGAAGCAACAGTGATAATAAAAAAACATTTGTACAATATTTGCATATTTCAGCCTTTTGCCTGTTTTCTGTCGTATTTAATTGTAGAGTGAATATTTCAGGGTTTTGGGTCTAATCTTCAGTTCTGGAAAATACCTGTCAAACAAATATATACAGTCATATTTAACAGTGCAAGATTATTGCTTGGATATAACCTTAATAATTGCCAATAAATTGAATCATCAGCTAACCAATACGTCTCCGGTATCCATGTTCACAGTGGGTGTGTTCTGGTAGTCACGTGACCACGTTATGGCGTACAACACTCAAACATGTCATAGCTTCATAAACACACAATCTAGATACACACATACAAAAGATGGTACAAATAAGAAATATGTGGGGCGACAAGCTTCTGTTTGATGGTTTGGGTTTCGACGACTAAACAGACCAAACGAGTGGAACCTGTGTCGTTGATCCTGAGGCGACGGCAGCTCAACCTCTCAGCTGCTCCTCCTGGTCTGATCACACAGGTCTTCTGACGATGCTAAGGCAACTTCCAACACAGCGCAACTGTCCCAGTTCATCACACACAGACAGCCACACACACACTGAGTCGTTTCCCCTATAAGCACCAAACCATGGAAAGAACAAATCATGAGAACGAGCATTTTTAAATACCTTTTTTTGTCTTTAATGTTTATACAAGCGTTGAACCTGCTCTGTAGGTCTGGAGTATTACAAGCATGTCTTGTTTCTTGCTCAGCGAACCTGGCCATTTGTTTTTTGAAGTTGCATTTTTTCGTTTGAATGTATCTGGTTTGATCGTCTGCGTTTGTTTTTCGACAGTTCTGTGGACTGACCTGCATCGCTTCATGAATGCATACCTCGACCTCTGGTGAGGTGTATGTACATATCAACGCAGAATAGGCCGAGGCTCTGTGGTTATCAGGAGGATGACCTTTGACCCCCGGCCGTCACACACGGACAACGGTGACAGTTTCTGTGCATCCATTTGATTTTTATTTCTGCTTCCCCTTCATCCCAAATAACTTTGCTTTACCCTGTTTTAAACCAAACAGTGTGGAGTCCGGGGAGGCCATTTCATTTCATTATTATTTTTGTTATTATAATTAATTATATTGTTATTTCTGTTCTGTTGTCGTGAGCATCTGCAAATGTTAAATAACTTTCATATTTGCAGTCCTTAAAAAAATAATAAATTAAAGAGTCCGGAACCTATGTATCTTTTAAGTCTCTTCTTATAAAGTAACAAAAGAAAAGTAAGTTAAAATTTAAAACAAAAATATTTTCTATGTATAATACAGGTATTTAGTGCTTCCGCCGTTGGAATCCAAACTCAAAATGGCGGCATGTTTCAGAACCGTACCGCAGAAAAAAATTCCAGCCGTAAACATGTCGTCCTGCTCACGCACCCATTTTGAACGTTTGTTCTGCTGTAAGGATGTAGTTCTACTACGTCATGTCCCCGGGGGTCTCCCCTCGTCAATTATCTTCCGACTCCTCCTCCGCCTCCCGCAGCCAGGTGAAGAAGGCCGTGACGGACTTTAGGGCCACGCCCTTACCCAGCTGCTCGGCCGGGTCTTTGCTCGTCTCCCACTTGTAGAACGCGTCCTCGGAGATGACGTCCTCGTCGTACAGACAGTCGAAGAACATCCGGAGGAGGTCTGGAGAACAAAAACATGTCAGTCGTCGTTTCAGCTGTGACGAAACGGAAATAAATCACGTTTTTCTGTGAAGTGAGATCAATTCCTAATGTTATCAATTCAATAAATGTGATCTAGATAAGAAACAAATTGATGGATTATAAATTACTGAAGACGGCATGTGTTTTGCTAAAGTGATTTGGAGTCGGAGTGATGTTCCTCAAATGAAAGAATCAAGTGAATGTCCGTTGAGAACAAATTTGAGATTCAAAGTTTGAATCCAAATTGTTCCAAATGTCCTTAAGGTGCTTAAAGAAATAAACGGAAATATGAAAATCTACAATTCCATATAACAAGGCGAAGTTCCTCTACTGATGAGAATCATGTGACAAGAAGCACAGCTCCAGAAAAGCTACTAAATGGACCTTGTTGTGAGATTGAACTGCTACACTGGTTGATAAAAACTGAGAACTTAAGGATCATGTGTGAGTTTGATTTGGAGTGAACTCTGATGCAGAACTTACTTGGAGGCTGATCGAGGGTGACGATCAGCGCCTGAAGTGCATAAAGTGCTTGCAGCTGTCGCTCAGTGTCTGAGTTAAGGTACTTGAGTAATACAGGCAATCTCTTCTGAATGAGGGCCGTGTCCACTCGACAGTTGGTGTTATCTGCAACGTGAAGCAGGAGGCAGAGTAAATTCATTCGCTCGGCAGAGAGTAAATATTGTAATCAGTCTCTGCTCCGGCTGGCGGAGAACTTACCTTTCACTGCTGCCTTACACACAGCCGTCATCAGCGCCCTCAGGAAGGGGGACGAGCTCATCTGAGATTCATCCAGGTTCTCCTGAGAACAGAGGAGGGGGAGGAGGAGGAGTAAAAACACAGGGTCTATCAAATACACAAGAATCAGCTCAGAAGTGATGACACTGAAGAGCAGTAGACACGAAGCCCTTTTCAGACCGGACCTGAACGTGAATGGCCTTTCCCACATGCACAACCCTGCCAGAGGTTCTCTGCATTATTCAGGCGAGAGGTGGAGCAGCCGGGTGCAGAGGCAGGAAGTGACGAATTAACTCCGCTGCAGAAATCACATGATCGTGTACCGACACTGTCATTGGCTCTCATCACCACAAACTCTAGATATCTCCGTTTGCGTCTTCTACATGTGTGACGCCGCTTTTTCAGAGAGAGAGATATTCGTTGGTAAAACATATATTGTGAAAAACTGAAAATGTATTGAAATTTGAAGGGTTACGGCCCAATGAAGAACCCGTGGAGAGAATTTGATAAAGAAATAACCAAACATATTAAGAGTACTGATTTGAGTGTAATTGGGTGGAGCTCTATTGAATTTAGGGAGACTGTTGGGCCTCGGAGAAGGTACTTGCTCTAATGGGTGCTTCTGGTTTTATTTATTATTTATACTTGCCTGATATTGGTGCAAGTTCAAAGTATGTAGATGTGTAATAAATGTATTTCTGGTCTTAAACTGGAGCTTATATCTTCATTTGTTTAGTTAGTTTGTCAACAGTATTCATCAAAAACTACTGAAGTGATTTCCATCAACGTCTGTGGACCCAGGGAGGAAACCGTTAACATTTTCTGAGCACAGGTGGATCCAGGAATTGTATTAATGAGATCTTTCAAACAGTCGTGGACCAACAGTAGCTTCAAGGTTCGAAATATAAGTATATTCTGTTACTTTACAACGAGGTGTAACTCAGTCCCACTCCATCTGCCCTTCAGGATTTGTACCACTAACTCGCAGAGACTGGTTGATGTCACTTGTCGTACCTCCACCCAGTCGAAGATCTGCTCGTCACTGGCCATGTCCTCCAGCAGGAGTCTCTCCAGCTGTTCTCTCAGCTCCTCGGGAGACCAGATTCTTTCGGACAGAGTCGCGTCAGAGCTGGAGGCGTCCGACTGAAGAAACTGGAGTTTCTGTTCGAGTGGAGACAACATAGAAAGTTCTTATTTATCTCAAAAAGTCTTCAAACAGCTGATAGATGGTAACAGAAGGTTTCCCCTCCATTGATATTTCTTGGGCCTTGATGAGCGTTGACCTTCACCACTGACCTGTTGTGAGATGAAAGCCTGGACGTCCTCTTCCTCCGGCAGAAGGTCAGTCCAGTTGAGGCCTGCTTCCCCCCACAAAGAAGCCACAGTACGATGGCTCTGTGGAGAAGACACCGGACAACGTCACAAACCTGTGCTCTGAAATGTCTTTTCTATTACAAGAAATATTTCAGTCATAAACTTACCCAATGAATGAGAAAATACTTGCTTCAAATCAAAACAGCAAATCAGCCTAGTTGATTTCGTTGAGATTTTTCATTTTACTGGTTTATAATAATTATAATAATAACACTGAATGAATAATACAAACCAAGTCTACAGTGAACTCCAGTGCAGTGCAACAGTAAAAAGTCATAATGTAATGAGGTAAGTTAACAGATAAATAAGGTAACAGGAAAAAAGAGTGAAGAACAGACTGAAGTGTTTCTTACCATTTGTTTGCATAGTATGAGCAGTATTTCAGAGATTAAGATCCCAGCTCTTCCCACAGGAAGCAAGGGTTTGCTTAATTCACTGGGAACAAACAGAACATGACAGAAATTAAAATAAAATCTGAGCAGATCTTTACTTCATACACAGCTTAGTTTAGAGCAGAGTTCATCACAGTCAACATGTTTGTGGTCTGGTACCTAAAGAGCTCTCTCATAGAGAAGCCCCCCCCCTCCTTCAGCACAGGGCTGAGCAGCTCGGCCAGGTACAGCCAGATGTGGGGAACGTCGATGGCCATGTCGTCCGCTTGCTCCAGCATATCTGCAAACCTGGGAAAAGAAACAAGGACGTTGTGGTTAGGAACAAGAGCCGCTCCGAAACACGGACCAGCATCGAATTATTGCGCACAAACAAAATGAGTTCTTATACTCAATTTAAATACAGTAAGTTTAGAACAAGAAAATGTTCCCGATGACAATTTACTTCTTAATAATACCTGATGTTATTTAAAGTTTGAGAGTTGTTGATTAATTTGTAAGAACATAATAAGGAAAAAACAAAAATACACTGGAAATTGGCCACAGTAAAGAAAACGTTTTGGGTCTTTTAAAGTTAATAAAAAATTAGATGAAAGCAGTCCTTTCTAGAAAAGTATTCCAATCCAAAGAGATATTTCTCCATTTCGAACAACAACATGGTCTTTTAGAAAACCAAGTCATTCTTTCTTTCCTCGTATCAACATATTTATAGGTTTTGAAAATAACGAACATGAAGATAAATGGCTGGACAACATCAACTAAATCTATTAGCTATTATCTTCTCCACACAGGGTTTCAAAGGTTCTCTCAAGTAGAACTGAGCAGGGGAACTGACCCTTTGTAGAACTGGGGTTTGGGCAGGATTCCCTTCTGCGCCAGCTGGAAGAGGAGCTGGCCCAAGTGGTCCCGTGTGATCTGACTGCGCTCCAGAGTCGACTCCACCCCCACGCGTATGAAGATGTGCAACTGGGAGCCCAGATCAAGTTCCACCACACACTGGACGGCCTCCTGCAAGAAAACAAAGACGCATGTTCAAGACTAACACTTTGATTCTTCTCTTTAAGAAGGTTTATTCTATGAAATTGAAATGAAAAAAATCAGGTATCAGTTGACTGGATCTCAGCACCTTGAAATCTTTAATGTGCAGGAACTCGTCGATGATGGACTTGGACTTCCTCTCGATCTCCTCCTCAGACCGAGCAGGTTTCTCTATCGTCTGGACAACAGGCTCAGGTTTCACTGTCGATGCAAATAAACAACCACAGTCACAACAGTGTGATTAACGGCAGAGAGTGAATGTGTCAGTATGATGGTCCTGTCGGTCCGGTGCTGGGCAGCGGCATGCGTCTCACCCGGCTCTGGGACTCTGCTGCGCTCGGGCTCAGGTTTGTCCTCGGTGACACTCGGTCTCCGGGGCTCGGCTCCCTCTCGCTCCCTGTCTCTTCGCGGCTCCTCCTGGGTTGGACTCTCCAGCAGCTCCTTTGAACTGCTTCCCCTGGTGAACGAGCCCGGCCGAGACGATGGCGGCGCAGAGATCAGCGGCTTGTCGCTGCGCTCTCTGCCTGTACTGCTACGACTGGTGGAGGACGAATAAACAAAGAGTGAGGAAGGATGTCAGTGTAAATGAGTAACTCTGAGTATCAAGCTTTTCAACCAATTTGGAAACTAAAGTAAACGTATTACTACAAATTATTATCACTGACTTAAACAGAAGCAAAACAAAACCATAATAACAAAACTAATTTCTTTCAAATTCAATGAAAACTAGTAAATCAGAGTTATAAATATAATAAACCAGGAGAGATGAATATCAGAATCACAGAGACAATCTCCTCATGTTTCAGAGAAACCTAACACCAACAGGATCCTTCATATCAGACAGCGTTGTCATCTCATACCTTCCCAGAGTTCTCCTGGCGTCGAAGTCTGGGTTCTGTGGAGGAGTGGTGGAGGGTTGAGGTGGGGGGGTGGACTGCAGCGCTGAGAAGCGGTTGACGCCCGCTGTGCGTGATAGTTCTGTTACAGAGATGAAACATTACCAGAGAGATAAGTGAAAAATAACCAGTGTGGATGATCAGAGTCAAGGTCCAGTCATTTAGAGGACGACCTGTATACGGGATATTCTGTAAGTTACTGTTTTATATCAGGGTTTCACCAAGTTAAGATTAAAACCTTTCTTAGAACATAATGAAGGAAATTTTCACAAAATGTAATAGATATGAAAGACTATCAGACTTCCAGATTTCTGCAGCTAAACAGAGCAGAACAGTCGAAACATTGTGAAGTGTGTGACCCCCTGTCATCGCAAACTCTAAACAGCTACAACACTCCCGATCACAAGACAGCAGGTCATGTAGTGTGAGCTGCACAGTGATCCGACAGCTTTAAAGTCATGTGGTGTGACCTCACCTGAGTCACTGGCCTTGGCTCCTCCACTGCTGCCCTTCACCCATGTGACTTGAGCCCGGGGGCCCAGCTGGATCTTCTCGTCCATTTGAGGCTGCGGAAAGAGAAGCGATTATGATGACTCGTCACATTTCCAGCAAGGAAAACTACAGATGACAATTGTAGAAATCTGAAAGGAAAAGTCGAAAGGTTTAGACTGAAATCTACAGGTAAAGATTTCCACTCTTCCCTGTTCTCAAAATGTCCAGCAGAGGGAGAACTAAGCTTCTTTCCAAGGCACTGTCTGAATTCTGCAATGCCCAATGTTAATCAAGGACAAGTCCCAGCCACATCACTGCATCCAAACCATACGTTGTATTTTGTAAACACGAGGTGAACCAACGGCTGAGTGAACAAGTGTGCTCCTCCCTGTTCTACACTGAAACATGTCAGAGTGCATCCAGCAGGTGGAGATCCCACAAAGTCTGTTTTCCTTCTACTCTGCAGTACCTCATGGATCCTTTGTGCCATCTTTGCACTGCCTGACATGTAAACTACAGTAATGCAGATCAGATGGGAGCAGGGAGAGTTTGTACAAACATCCCGGTTGTGACGATTCCAAGGATTAATCATAAACAGTTATGGGACCTGAGTTATCTAACCCTTCGTACGGTTTCCCAGCCAGAGAACAGAAACCAAGGACGAGGAAGTCTATGACTAAAATGGAAAAAGATTTAATGAACACGAGACGAACTTGTCACAACAAGTAGAACCAACTCACAACTTCATCTTAATTACAAAGCTGGCGATGTTCGACTGAGACAGAGTTTTCAAAACAGCCTCCAGATTCAACACAGACCATCAGGCACAAACACAACCTATCACGTTATCTGTGATCAGTTTCTACTCAGGTCGCTGCTGATGTCACAAAATCTACTATATTCAACTTCTCTTGTTTTGCTATTTTTTTTTACTATATTAAACGCATTATAAATATCATTATGTATATCGTTAAATTGATTTACTCTGAGTTAAGGGCGTGAAATCGTGGGCGTGAGGAGGAAGCATGAAGACATCTAGTGCAGTTCTGAGGAAATTTAAGTATCGACACAAATGCCCCTGTTATGAGTCTTTTATCAGTAAAAACAATATCTTTATAAATCATAAAATATTACACGTTTCTGATTGTACAGCAGCATCTTAACAAGTCCTGACTCTACTTTAGGTTCCAACTTTAATTCAAATTAACATTTCAAATCTCTCAGATTAAACTATCATTAATCAAAATTGAAATGTTTGAAGTCTGTAGCCAATTCTCCAGATTGTATCCGGAGGTCAAGTCTGACAACGGCTTAAGTTTCCATGGAACACGACCAGTTACCAATAGGTTGTTGTTTGTCATGGTCTTTGTGTTTCCAATGTAGAAATATGAGCAAATCAACAATGAGGGACATATAGTAAATAGCAGCTTCATCTCTCCTGTATGCAGTGCATTTGTACAATCCTCACAGTAGAAGATAAGAAAAATGTAGAATGGTAAGATCTGCGTCGAAGCCTTGGAAAGCTCGTCTCACCTTGGAGATCTTTGGGATCTTGTTGGGGTCGATGGTCCTGCTGTTCTTCGTCATGGGCACAGTGTTCCAGGTCTCCTCTCTCTGTACGCGCTGATCTCTCTGCTCTCTCTGCTCCCTCGGATCTGTCGAGACACACCAACACAAAAAACAAAAAAACAAACACACAGGGAAATACAGGTTTAAGATTAGTTCACAGGAAATACAGTAGAGTCAAACGGCTGTGAAAGTGAAAGACAGAGGGACATTTCTGACTGTTTCTGTGGCATGCTGCGTTACAAGATGAAATATTATAGGTCAGCTAGCAGATGGGAGGGAGTGAGGGGGCTTCCTGTCTGCTGTTGGGCACAATAGCATCTCTGCAGGCTATAGGGACAGGAAGTCTACAGCCTGGCTTCCTGAGTCACTATAGCTGTGCCGATGTGATTCTAAGCCTTAAAGAGGATTTAGAATGCAGGCCTGACCTGGCCGTCTCTTGGTGTCCTTGTTGAGCAGTGCCTGCTGCACTTTTCTCTGCTCCTCCTGCTCTTCAATCTTTGCCTCCTTGTGGATCTGCTCGATGGTTTTCGGACCCTGGTCGGCTCTTCTGGACACCCAGTTGTGCTGAAGAAAAAAAAATGTACAGAACCACAATGACTTCAAACCTGAATCAGACAGATTCTGTAGTGTTAAACAGATTTCTTTGCTCTTTATCTTTGACAGTTCAGAGAATTTAGGAACATGTGTGGGTTTTATCACACAGTACATCTGAGCATAAACAGAGGAATCAGTCAATCACAGAGGAATATTCTAATGACTGGGGACACACTGATGAATTCGTTAAAGTTCAATAGTTATCACGTCTTCCTCAGGTTTCTTGCATTTTTCCCTTTTCAATGTTTCTATGGAATTTTTCCCTTTCCATACTGAGGGCCTAAAGATAGAGGCTGTCGTGTGATGTACAGACATTGTGCTTCCAGGCAAATTTTGGGCAATAGAAATTAAAGTTAAAAGCCGCCTAATTTTGCAGTAGTTATGTTCAGTACATCGATGTGAGGAAAAGACTGCACATTCATCCGAGTTTGCTGTGTTTGATATTGTATCAAGAGGAAAATCCATCAGAAAGGATCATATCAAGCTTGCAAGTACTTAATTGTGATTTTTCTTCCTTTGCGAGGAAGAAAAAGTAAAAGTGAGATGGCAAAAAAAAGACCCACTTACCAATCTCAGGTCTATAATATCCTGTAACATGAACCGTATCCGAGACGACGTCTTCCTCTCTTTGACGATTTTTTCCATCTGGTTAAAATACTGATCCATCCGAGGCTGGTGAGGCACAGAGGGAGAGAGACGGTTAATTTGAGACGTGAAGGTCATGTTCAGCATGTCTCCTTTCAAAGTACCAGACAGAAGGCTGCAGATATTATTATTCTACAGACTTGACCAATTGTCCAGTTTATCACTTGGAACAGTCCTGACCGCCCGAGATGAAACCGGAACATTTCATCAACAGCAGCATGAAAACCATAATAGCCAGAAACGAACGGATGCAATTCACTGTAACCGTCCAACATTAAAGCTTCCGTGCTCAGGAAACGACCACATTAAACAGGATGAAACTCCTCTGAAGGACAAGTTGGATGATTCATTAGCACATTCTGTCAGATTTAATTCACAGAAGAATATAGGAAATGTGAAAATGGAACAGAAATATATTTCAGTAGGAAGCCAAATAGGGAAAACGCAGCAGAAAGAAGTTATGGAGTTTATTTTCTGTTTGCAGGGTGACTGGTATAAGATGAGGATCAAATCACAGATCACAGTGCAGCAGAGAGAGAGAGAGAGAGAGAGAGAGAGAGAGAGAGAGAGAGCAGAAAGGCCAGCGGATCATTCATGTCTCTCCAAGTATCTGAGGACTCCGGCTGAGTCCAGCTGGGAGTCACCGAGTGAGGCAGAGCCGAGTGGGGACACTGAGGGGATATTCCCGTTTCCTCATAACCTACTTGTAAGGAGCTGCTGTGGGATTGAATCACACTGGAACTTTTTTTCTTTTAGGTCTTGGAAACTGTGTCCTTGTAAATCAGAATCACCTCCTAAATCACTTATTTGACACATGCAGACTAATATATCTTGGCGGGATGTAAGCAGAGACATGAACTGATCTTCGGCTGCACTAATGTCAAAAACACTTCTGACACATCTTTATCCCTGCAAACACATTTCTCTTAATATTTTATTTTGAAAGGGAAATCAGCTGCACATTACCCTGTAGATTATATCCAAAGCTTTCAATCTACTGCCTTTTCAATCTGTAGCCCTTCAGACCTTTATAAGACCATAATAAAATAAATTTGAGATTCATGTAAAATTTACTACCACCAGCTCACCTTGGCCTTCTCAAAGTCAAGGTCCTTGCCGATGGTGGTGAGCAGCCTGCACAGACACTCTAGAGACTCCTGGTCGTGGTTCTTCAGCAGCTTGACCACGCAGTCATGCATGATGGCCTCCGTTAACATCTTGAGCTTGAAGAGTTCGCCGATGAACTTGATGTTGCCGATGGAACGCCGCCGGGCAATGTCCTTGGCCTCCTGCAGCTCTACCTGAAGTCGGTCACGCTCCGTCTAATGGGACCAAGGAAACAAACGTCTTGAACAGAGTTGGAACAGAAACTAAAAGTCGTTTCGGTAAAGATCCGGCGTCACACTTACCGATGCAGCAGAGTCCAGCTCCTTCTGCTTCCTCTCAAACACCACATCGTCCACCTTGTCTTTCTCAAACTCCTTCTGACAGCGGTTTAGCAGCAGCTTGCGAAAGTTCACTGTGTTGTTGGGTTTGTCCGTGGTGGGAACTTTGAGCTGCACATGAACAGTAAGTGGAATGAATTCAGTAGAGAACATAAGCATTAAGACAAAATAAATAATGAACTGGCCCTGAAAAAACTGGAGTTTTCTGCAGGTTTGACTTTTGTTTTTATATATCAACAAATTAACATTTTCTTACCGGGATTATTTTTTTATCTTAATGACTAATATATGTAAGGTTATGGTTATCAAATGACGAAAGACAGAAAATGCAATAGTTTCTCTAGAACTCTTGTAAATAGAGTCTATAATTAAGGATATGCACGTTTAATAAATTGTGTTTTAAAGGATTATTTGTGACTGATTTTCAAACCCCGTAATAAATAATGTGTGTCGTCTGGTGTAGACTCTAGAGACACATCAAAACAATAGAACTACATCATATCACTGTACTGTATTGTGTTGCTTCTCACAGCATTATTCTGCATCAAGACAGAGCTGAATATGAACCAATTGATCCATTTGCTGCATAAACATTAAGCAAGTTGTTGACTGCATATTGACACACTGTGTGCACACCCCTCCAATAGATGGTTAAAAGATCACTTTATTCCTCCATTGTATTTTTTGCATCTGATTAATGCGCCAGTTTACGAAAAACCTATATTTATGTACTTCTCCAAGTCCAATCTAAAAAATGACATTACCAACACAAGACTCTCTCGTTCCCAAGTCGACACACGTCTCAGCTCAACTGAGCGACCTGCTTACCGTGGCCAGGCAGCGGCACATGTTCCCGTAGGCCACCGAGAAGCTGGGCTCGTCGATGGCCTTTTCAAACACCAGGTCAATGACTCCTTTGAGCCGCTCCTCCGTGTCGATGGTCAAGTCCGTCACCTGCTTCATCAGCTGGTTGAACTTCTGAGGCGTCAGCTTGTTCAGGATACTGCGGACCTTCTTGAACAGGTCCTGAGGGGAATAGGTCATAACGGACACTTAAACTCTGAGGTCCTTGATCACAAAGAACAATCTCTTACTCCACATGAATAACTATCCTGTTGTAAAGCTACTATTGATGATAAAGGCACGTTTTCTCAACCCATGGGAGAGGAAATTATGTTATGTCATTTTAGTCTGTGCAACATTAAATAATTTATCAAGTAATATCGAAACTAAATACTCACAATGACTTTCCTATATTTACAGATTTAAACAATATCTTTACTGGAATTTCCAATACTTTGAAAATCTTCAATCACGTAGACTTACATTAATTATCAAAATTAGTCCGTATATGTAATTTCTATATATATGCCCACTGCTTTGTGGAATTCAGTTTGTGTATATTTGGTCGTACCTGTGTTAAGTTGGACTCTGGTTCCGCTTGGAGGCTTTCCCTCTTCATGCCTGGTTTCCAGGCATTCTCGGATTTCTTTAGCTGAACATCTTCGTGCACAGACATGGTCATCATGATGATCTTCCTGGGTGGTGGTCGCCGCGCCCCAAGGTTTATAAGCTTTACACAGGAAGAAAGGGACAAACATTATTATTACTATGACTCAATATCCTTTAAATTAGCCAAAATAATGGATTTTCAATTCCAGTGTTTAAGTTTGTGTGAGTTTTGGAAGTAAGGCAACAGAAATATCATTTAGGTGATCCTCTCTTACACTGCCCTGCTGAAGGTTAGGAGCAGCTGGTCTAAGAAGTCAGCCTGGCTCTCACTAAGTTCAAAAGTTTGCCCTTCAAGTAACTGCTTCCATTCTTTGAACCCAGCAAAGCTCTTGCCTTGTATTTTACAAAAATATGCTGTATAAGTCTAATAAATCTTCTCGCCTGACTCCTGTGAAGATAATCAATAAGCCTATTTTCCCCAAAATATTGTTTCTGATCAACCTGATTTTGACCCATGCAAAAGCAAAACCCTACTTCAATATCTCAAGAGTTTTTCTGCGTTGAATTAACCATCAGAAGAAACTCAAATCCTCCACTGGTGTCAGATCACCGACCTTTAACAGAATTTTCTAAATGTTATCAAGTGTTGACAGAAACAGAAGCTAGAAAGTGGTGGAGTGTGTTTTTTGTTTGTTTGTTACTTACTGGAGCGCCTCGTCCTCCCATCATCTGTCTGCCAAAATCTGCAAAGGCAGGTGTGAAATCAGGTCCTCTGGAAATCACCCGAGACTCCGGAACTCGAGATGGCGCCTTGTTTTGGTTCATCTTCAAAACACACACACACACACACACACACAATGAACTGAACAGCAGGGGGAGCAATGAACCCCCCAATAGTAGTGGGCAAAAAGAGTCTGGTCTGAGAATGTGTGTCTGTGTGTGTGCGCACGTTCTAACTCAGTGGACCCTTAAAGGTGACCCTTGCTGAATGACAGTCATATAGCACATTACCAGCTCTTGCTTTATGTATTTTTACTCTACTGGCAATAAATTAAACTGGTTTGGTTCAGCGAGCCGCTCAGGGAGAGAAGTCAGAACCAGATGTTTAAGAGAGGGAGGGAGGGAAGGAAGAAAGGAACGCCGGGGAGAGTGAGATAGTTGTGGGGGAGGAGGGAGAAGAACAAATCCAGCTCTTTGTCCTTCAGCCGTCTTTGACTTCCTCTAAACTCCTTCCCAGTGAGATTTCACCATCTCCCACAGAGAATATGAGATGGTGGCATTGTACCAATCAAGTGTTCGCCAGACTGGTTGTTCTTTTAAGAGAGGTGGGGGAAGGGCCCGTACTCTCAACACTGCCAAGTGTGACATAATGGCAATGTGATTTTAATCAAAACAGCATTTACTGGGCTATATGCTCCACCCATACATATGTGGGAATCAGAGCAATGGACCCAACTCTCTGTGGTGCATCTTTGATTCAGTGCATGTAAAGAGAGGAGAGTCCAACACAGCCTACTGCTGCGAGCCACTAACGAAGAACAATGCGTAACACTCTACATTAGAGGTGCAAATAACCATTACTTTCATTATTTATTCATTTTATTTATCATTAAAAAGCCCAAGTACTCAGCCTTACTTCCGCAGAAATTACCACTACAGTTTTCCAGAGCTTAATGTGAGGTTTTCAAATTGTCCAACTATAAAGTTCAAAACCAAGTGAAACAAAAGATCAGATTATAAATCATCACATTTTAGCGGCTGGAGACACGGAATCTTTGACTTTGTTTACTTCATGACTGATCTACTCCTTATTACAGCTCCAAATAATAATCATTTCTGTTTACAGAAGCAAATAATGACCCTGTGGGCAAAATGGACGACAGCAGAGCTGATACAACTCCTCTGATCAATAGGATCGTGTTTAGAAACCATTTTAATGAATGAATTAATTCATCTTTGTATTTTTAAGTGCGAAAATGCCAAACAACTACTACTTCGGACTCAAATATGAGTAAGGGATCACAAATTGAATATCTTTAGCATTTGAACTGACAGTCAGAGATAAAAACAAGAATTAAAAACATCTTGCTCAGGGAAACCGAAGAGTTTTGCATTCATACAAAACGTCCCATCTTTATTCTAGAGCGTGGCGTTTCACTTTGAGAGCACTCAATGATTTCATATTCAGACTTTGTGATGCTTTCCCTCAAAACCCTGCATCTCTCTCCATTAGCCCATGTTTGGATTAGATTTCCTGCACTCCAGCTTTTGGCTCCTCTCCTCACGCTCACACTGCTTCTGAGCATGCGAGAAATGTCTCTTCTCGGATTTCACCCCTAGTTCTTGGAGTTTTTTTCTTCTTCTGCACTTGGATTTGTTTAGGCAACAAGTCATTCCCCCGACCAATAGAGTGCAGGGTGCTGACAAATGAAACTGTCAATGTCAAACGAATGTCCTGCTCTCAAACCGAAAGACTAAACTCTTGAATAAAGAGTTTAGACTTTATTCAAGAGTTTATGAATAAAGAGTTTAGTGTTTTAAAAAAAAAAATATATATATAAATGTATATTTACAAGGTCACCAGACAATTCACTCGCCACATTCCAGTTGTATAGTCACATTCAGACAGTTTGCCATCGGGTTATTTCCATTCATTGATTTATTAACCCTCGGCTGTAATAGGTTCAATCACAGTGTAATACCTTTGTCTAACAGTCTATGAATCTATGAGTCTGTAACATACCTTGTCTAGCACCACGTCACTGATTGGTGGGAGTCCCTCAGGCTTCTGTACGCAGGCAGGCTTGAACTGGAAGCCCAACAGGAAGTCCCTGTTGTACTGACGCTTCCCACTGGGATCGGCCAGGTCTGGACAACCAAGAGAGAGTGAATGTTATAGTAGCTTTACACACTGGCAACTCCAAAAGGCAAAAATAAATTCAAGTGCTGCATTTGGTAACTGTCCAGAGAATAAGGTTCGTCTTTACCTTCTATATCCTGTGGAGCTCCTGTGGAATTCTCCTTGTCCCCAGGGGTGGCGCCGCTGTCGCTGCTCTCCGTCTCTGAGGTGTGGCCCGCTCCGTTCCTCATGGGCTCCATCTCAGCCTCACCGTTCTCCTCCGGGGCGGCGAGCTTCCCGTCAGCCTCTGGGCTGCTGGCGGGAGCAGGGGTGGATGTGAAGACCGTTGCTAGGGGCACAGGGCTGTTGCTCAATGGAGCTGCCTGCAGGGCCTGGTCTCCAGCAGGTTGATCCACTGACATTGGCTTGTCCTGTTAAGGAGGCAAGATTTCAGTTTTCAGATCCCTCATTATTTGTCAGTAGACATTTTCCTTTTAAATCAATGTGCAAGATAATAAATTCCCAACAGCTCAATGGCTGCTGTCCTGTAGAACAGGGTCTTGAGGGGGAAAGACACTTATTTTAAGTGTGATCCCTGTCAGGTGTCCAAAGGTAAGTCTGTTTTCGTGTGTAAACCTAAATGTGTTTCTCTCTACAATGTGAAGGACTACTTTTGTCATACTATATTGTTTGAACTATATTTTATCATATGCAATATCCTTAAAACGTTAAGAGTGGAAACGTGTATTTTTGCATAAGTCGGTAGAAGTTTAGTGTAGCATTAAACAAATATTTTGTTAATTATTTTCTTAGTAACTGTTTGTCTGGTCTTGTCTGTTATTACAAATGAAAAAACTCAAATGATTAATCAATTGAGAAAATACTTCTGATTGATGTTCTTTCAATTGGCAAACTGACCTATTTAAACGATTTATAACTATTTAAAGCATTTGTATCTACACCAAATTGCACACACTCATTAATATCAGTCACCTTAACATGCTCGATTTAGCTTGTCATGGGATCTATGAATTATTCTCAAAGAAAATCAAAGAAAAAGTTGAAAAACGCAATCACACAATATTAAAGAAAATGGAAGATCTCATAATTTTGGTGCAGATCACAGGACAGATCCAGGATTTAGTTTTTCATGGTTCATTCCCCATATCTCTAAAATATATTTTTGCAATCAATTGTGTAGTTTTAGTGTAATCCTGCAGACTAACGAACAAGCAAACAGACAAAAACCTAAGCATCTTGGCAGCTCAGCTGTAGGTACGCTAACTTTATCGTGTTTGTTCTGTGTAGACAAGAAGCCGTGTAACAGCCTGTAAAACCTCCCATTTGTCAGTATGAAAATTCTCCCACAGCTACGAGGCCAGAACCAAACGATAGAGGAAAGGAAATGAGCACCGGACAGAGCTTGATTCAACAGACAGTGGGCCGGCCGAGGTTGAACATGATGGATAACTCCTTCGATGTCGTTCTCAGAAGATAACACCCCAAAGTCGTTATCGTCTGCCTCCCCAACCACACATGTGGAAACATTTTTCACTTGAACTATTGCCTACATTGTGCCTTTCCTCTTCTCTCTCAACCTCTGTTTCACTCCTTTGATTCTTAGTCTTTTGACTTGTAGCAAAATGAGATTTCAACCATTTGGGATAATAACATGGTGACGGGTGAATATCTCATTAAATTATTTAATTATTATCGTTGTAGTCCCTGTCTATTATCTCTATCTCCACTCAACCTCTCACCATAGCTGTATTTGTATTTTTATTTTTCTTATTTATTTTTTACTCAGATCACTACTATGCACAATAATATTCAACACTTTACATCTATATTTATATCATGGTCACTTATAATGGTTACATTGCAATATTTATATTTCCATTATGCTATCTTGTAGTATTATTTATATTATGGTCACTTACTTTTTAATTATTTTTCTGTATCATGGTCACTACTGTTGCAATATTACTTATAATATTTTTGTTTTCATTACAATAACACTTACATCATTCCACTTTCGCCCCAGTACCTGCTTTTGCACAGTGTCTGTTTTGCAGGTTGTTTTTGTTTGTGTTTCTGTACTCTAATTATGTGTAGTTTAGTAAGTGTATTTATTTTGATCTTTTTTATTGTGCTTCGGCACTTTTATTTAAATTCTGTTTTTCTCTTATTTTGCGGTAACAAGTGAATTTCCCCGTTGTGTGGATAAATAAAGAAATCTAATCTAATCTAATCTAAAACACAATTTCTTGTCTGTGTGTCGACAGACTTCTGACAAGAGAACACGTACAACTGATGATATAAACTTTGAAGCTCGTGTTTTCTTTCCCCCTTTTCATCCAGTCTTTTTAAACATTTTTTTACCTCATCCTCCTTTTGAGGTGCGTCTCCAGCAGAGATCCCTTCATTTGGTTTCCTCCAGGTCTTTGGTATCGCAGAAGCCGTCTGATTTACTGCAGAACACAGAAGCAGGAACGAACGGTTTGTCAGTAAACAGCAGAACCACAGTGGATTCAGAAGTGAAGTTTGTGTCCCAAAGGCAGCGAGAAAAATCGGTCTGTATAATGAAACATTACAACCGGCTGTACACATAAAACACATATAAAATGCTTTATGGTTACGTTGTTAGGTCTTCATTGCCTTGATGATTTAAAAAACTCATTCATCTCAGAACAATGTTAAACAAACAGCTACAAGCACAAAGTGTTTAACAAGGCAGAAAAAGAGGGATAAATAGAAAAGGGTAAGTTTCCCCATTGAGTTATTATTGTTATGGTTTCCAGGAGGACATACAGCTGTTATTACCGACACAAATGACACTCACTTAAAAGCCATTTGTATCTTACAATAAATAAGCTCTTCAAATTCCTTACTTATGGGCCTATAAGAATCTGCTTGTTAGAATTTATAACAGAAACATGATGAAATAATAAAGCCGGAAAATAATTACATTTTAAACGGCGTGTGATGCTTCTGCAGGGACGTCAATCAACTGATGCTGAAAACTTTCAGTTCTACCCATCACTTATTTCTCTGCAGCAGAATCTGTGCTACCCAACTTCCTACTGTGACCCCAAGTACTTTCAATCACTCACAACTTCGTGGAGCATTTTTACGATAAGCAATCAAACCATTTGTTCTGAACATAGTGTCTGGCAAAGAAAAATATGAAAGTAGCAGACTCATAAAATGATGTCTCAAAACAAATTCCCAAAGAGCAGAAAACATTCATTGGTAACTGAGAGTTATGTGTGAATTTTACAGTTCCTGAAATGCAACAAATTAAAGTACCTGTTGTGGGGCTATTCCTGATGAGTGCTTGATGCTGGGACTCTGTCTTGCTGTCAGTAATGCCAACTTGTGCCTCCGTCTCTGCTCTGGGTACAAGGTCTTTAGTGTCTATGGATTTGCTCGGCTCGTCAGCCTCTGTTGTGGCCTGCACTAGAGGCGGAAGGCCAGGGGGAAGCATGACGGGCAAAGCTGGGGCCGGGCTGGAGCTCAGGGTCACTGGCACCACAGCCACAGGAGCCATAGGGGCCAGCGCAGCAGCAATGGGAACCTGTGGCCTCATGTCAGAAGGCAATGTTTCAGAGGAGGCTTCTTTGGAAGCAGGACTAGAGGCCTGGGGCGGGAGTGCAGCAGGGGGCATGAGAGAAGGCTCATGGGCCGCTGTCTCCAGCTCAGTCCCGGACTCGGCAAGGCCGTTCAAAGCCTTGGGGGCTGCTACAGACAAGGCAGCCAGAGTTCTTGGGGTGTCTAAGAGAGGCTTGTCTGTGTTGGGAGGCTGAGGTGGCGCCAAAGAGGGTTTCTGCTCCTCGACTGAGGGCAAGTGAGAAGAGGCTGACTCCCTGGCTGAGGGACGTTCACTCGAGTTGGCCGCTGTAAGTGGGAGATTGACGGGAGTGCTGAGCGAGCCGGGGAGGGGAAGCTCCGGTTCACTTGCAGGAGGAGTGGGCTCAGCTTCAGGTGTGTTGGCCTCCGGTCTCTCCACGGGGGCTTCAGGCTGCACAAGCCCAGGTGAGGAAGACTTCTGGACAACTGGCTGCAGTTTTGGCGCATCATCTGGAAGAAGGAAAAGTACAGATGAATACATGTCTTCAGAATTCAATCAGCAAAAGGTAATATTTGAATCACAAACTACACGTAACAGTTCTTCACATACAAGTAATGTAATAAAAAAATATATATCTGTTTAAAAGCTGTGACATTTTGTGTCTGTGACAGCTTCAAGTTCAACAAGCCAGACAGGGACTTTTTTTTTTTACATTTTTGTGGAGGTTGCGAGTGTGAAACCGCAGCAGGAAGACAGATTACATAACGTACTAGAAAAGGTTCAACCTAAGTTCAAGGAGCCCTGCTGACATCACACTTTGTATGTGAACCGAAAGTGAAAATGTTCAGTGTGCAGCGAGTTCTGGGAAAAACTTTGCTGCTCGAAAGACGACATGGTCTGGCCTTGGAGGCAATGACACAGCAGTAAAATAAGATTCAACTTATTCTAGAGGGTCTAATGCCAAATCATCATACTTTTGGGCCAAACAGTTACAGATCTTAATTAAATGTAATTTGCTGATTTGGTCACACGAGACACACATGGAACTGAAATTTGACATGTCAACGATCCTAATGAATGGAGATATGGGCTATCCAGGTTTATTATATAGGGGTACTCTGACTTTGACTGATCAAATCTCCTTTGACATGAGAAATGTTTTCTCATATTATGTTAAAAGGTCTGGAGTTAAAACTGCCTTGGTTAGATTGATAAGAGAGGCACTCCTTCCTGTTAGGATCTGTGGAAATAGTTTAAAAGAATGGTGAGAGTGTTGGGTCAGACCTGGCCCTGGTTTGGTGTCGGAGGATCCTTTTGTCAACGGCTGCTGCTGCTGTGGCTGTTGCTGTTGCTGTGGCTGCGGCTGTGGCTGTTGCTGTGGCTGCGGCTGTGGCTGTTGGAGCTGTGGGGGCTGCAGTGGCTGTTGCTGTGGCTGTTGGAGCTGCTGTGGCTGTTGGGGCTGTCGTAGCTGTGGCTGCTGTGGCTGTTGTGGAGGCTGTGGATGCTGGGGTTGCTGTTGCTGTTGGGGATGCTGGGGTTGCTGTTGCTGTTGCTGGGGTTGCTGTTGCTGTTGGGGCTGCTGCTGTGGCTGCTGTGGCTGCAGACACTCCAAGCTGTAGCCTCCAGGGTGGGCCTGGTGTGGTTGAGGAGGCTGAGGCTGCGTCTGCGTCTGAGGCTGTGGCTCTGGAGTCTGGCTGCTGCTCAGCTGCTGCGATTTGAGGTAGAAAATGTGAGGATAATGAGGGTGCGGCCATAAAAACTAGCAACACAGAAAACCAGAAAGACGGACACAGAGATGAAGGCAGTGCGCGTACAAACAGATAAACAAACAAGCAAGCCCAAATGCCGGATTAAGCAGACGGTCCAATGGGGGTGTGGTTAAGAAAAAGACAGGGGGGAGCCAGAGAGAATGAAGACCAATGTAGGAAGAATGACAAGAGGAGGGGGATTGGCTCAGATCAATGCAGAGAAAAGGGGGTTGATACAAAGATAAAAAAGGGCACAAAAAGACAGAAAAAGAGAGGAAGGACACTGTTAACATCTACAGAAGGACAAAGGGAGACAGAAGTCACAACGCGCCTCTTCAGAATCCAGGAAGGTTGTCTTGCAGGGTCATTTTATGTATGAATGCAGTTGGTGTTTGTGTAGTGGTTTTCAGCACAAACACCTGAGCCCTGCTGGCTTCCTGGGACTGTCAAACCCGTATTCTAACCCTAACCCTACCTATTTATTAGAAGGCCAAAAGTTGAATTATTTGATATAAAGCTGAAATATGGAACTTTTTATAGATAAATGGATGTTTGTTAGGTTCAAACTGTGGAATTTATCCATTCTGAATAAATCTCTGTATTTTATTGTTTACCAGAGTTTTAAATATGGTGTCGAGATGCGTTTTACATCAACCGGTAATGATTGATTCGTTGGAAAAACCCTAGTTACAGAAATGGAGTAGAAAACAGCAACTAGGAGTTTGGACGAGCTGATGGCAAAGAGCCTAGAGAGGTTTTTGTTCTTCCAGATAAAAACATAAAGAAAAATAAAGAAACTTGGCTGTAGTCTAAGTAAGAAATAAATCAATTGGTGGCAAGGAGACGTACAAAGCATATGTCGTCAGCACATGTTGCCAGTGTTTGTGTAATTACTCTCACTGCCAGGGGGAGACAAAAGAGCCACACTGCAGGTTTAAAGGAGAGAAGTGATTGGGATGGCAGACCTGAGTGGATTCTGTAGAAGGAGCATACACACAGTACATAGGAAATCTACTGTAAGAGACAGCGAGTGATAAGAAACAGTGGTGAGAAGGAAGAAAGTATAAAATGAAACACAGTGCATTGAATTTACTTTACAGCTACAAGGAAATAAAGTGAGTGCTTTTTCACAAGTCATGGCCTCAACCTACAAGTCTGAAAATAAATAGTGTATAATGATGGTAACAATGACTCTCTTAGGTTATTTTTAGGGCTGGGCAAGTTAACTCGTTTCAATCGAGTTAACTCGCGAGTTAACTCAAGTGATGAGTTAACTCGATTAATTATTTTATCTCGCATTCACTCAGGTTTGATTATTTATTGTTTTATTGTGAAAGTCAGGCTTTTATTTTGTGAAAGTCTGTTGCTGACTGCTGCAGAACAGGAAAAAAGAAAATAATGCTGCAGAACAGGAAAAAAGAAAATAATTGGCGGATAAACAATCGAGTTAACTCATCACTTGAGTTAACTCGATTAAAACGAGTTAACTTGCCCAGCCCTAGTTATTTTCCCATATTTGTTATCAGTAAGTCTTTAATTAGATAATGTCCTGAGCGACAGCCAACAGACATGTAACAGTTTGCACTTAGAGTCATGGTGATCTTCTTATGAGAAAGTGAGACGTGTAAATGACACAGGCGCTGTGCCCTGTCTGTCACACACATGGTGGAGAGCAGAAAGGATTAGAGCGGAGCGCTCACGCTGCTACCAGGCAACACGAGACATCTCTCCACCCCTCAGCTAAAGATCCAGGCTGATGAGCTGCCGCTTACTCTACACTACCTCTAACTACTGCGGGTGAGAGATTGGGCAAGCGAGAGCGTGTGAGAGAGAGAGAGAGAGAGCGCCTCACCTGTGGTGGGGTGGGGGTAGAGGAGGGGTGACCTACAGGAGGCGTTGAATTCCTGCTCCCTGTACCCCCTGCCATGATCTCCTCTGTGATGTCCCTGCCACCCTGATTGGGGTCCCGGATACGGATCTGGGAGGACAATGACACAAAAAACAAACCTCACTAAAGCACCCCCGTCTTTGAAAGACCCGTAGTCTGCCAAATGTGTGTGAGTCGTCAGCTGTGTTGGACACTGCTAAGAACTTATACATGATGTATCAAATCAGTTAACTGTGGACACAACCTATAAATTGAAAGAAAACATAAATACACGAAAATATATAGAACTTGTATGATCTTTTTTTACATTTTTCATTCCTTAAAACAAAACCAATACTGATACCTCTATGAAAGTCTCTTATCAGCTGACAGCATAAGCAAAACAATAAATTATTCTACAGCTTTTTGTAATAAAATGTTGTTTGTGCGTTATATTCATAACAGATTGCAACTAAATCTATTCAACTTAACATCTGAACTCAACTGAAATGAACCATTGAGCTCAGCTGAACCATTAAACTCAACCGACCTAAATTCTAATCTATTCATCTCGACTGAACTGAACTCGACTCAACGACTGAACTGAATTGAACTGAAATCAGGGATGTAGTTCCTGGAGCGGCCAACAGGAACTCCTAAGATACTCACTGTTTTCTTCTCACGCTTGGCTGGTGGAGGTTGCTGTGGTGTAGGCACTATGATGGGGGGTGATGGGGGGTACACAGGCTGTCCTGGGTAGTAAGGTGGGCCAGCTGTGGGAACGGGAGCAGGGACAGAGGGCGAGACAGGTGGGTGGTACCTGAGGGGATCTGAACGAGTTTCAGAGAAAAGACAAGATATTTTAGTAAAACACAGACTGCTCTGGTGGCACATATGGCTGATAGGTAGTGTGTATTTTTGCTACTGTGTGGTGAACCATTTTATAAAATGTGATGTGGGAATAGTGCAGGATGTGTATCTGTGTTGGATTAACGACTCACGATATGGGGCAGGGTACTCCCCTGGCCCAGGACCAGTATAGAAGGTGCCAGACCCTGGGGGCTGAACAGCATACTGCTGATGAGGAGGTCCCACATAGGGTTGACTGTGGCGATACTGCAAGTAAAGAGGACAAGGAGAAACCTATTATCAAAAAAAAAAAATATCAGCGAGGGAAAAACAAACATTATACAAAAATGGTGCACTTTTTCAATCTGTGGTATGATTTTATCTTTTAACATTCCAATAAAATGTTATGCATTTAATTTTAGCACATTTCTCACACATTCAACTATTAACGAGGATATATACATAAACATGATGATTAATGAATTGCAGAGCTCCCAAACATTTTCAGTTTCAAAATTGCATCCACACCCAATTTTACCAGATGACTGATTAATTCCTCCACAAAGGAAGTTAAGTTCTCACTGTTTTACTGTTAAGGTTTCACTTTCACTTTTAAAGGATCTTAATAGAAAAAGTATGCATGTCTTGAGTGGTAATATCTATAAACAGGTGAAATCTAGTGTGGATCCAGATTTTGTGAATCAAAATAAGTACTTTCAGAGGTGTCATCATTCAGTTATATCAGAGTATGGGTGCCTTTCTAGTTAACCATATAAATTGTTTTAAATCCTACAGTTAACGTGTATGTTACATCCTGACTATGTGTTCCATTACACTGTATTCACAACCTTTCACATTTTGTTGTGTTGCAGCTAAAATCCTCATCAGTACACACTCAATACCTAATAATGCAACATGAAACAGAAAACACTCTCATTCAGAAGGAGAATAGGGGAGTGCCTTGTTGCCACTGCAGGGCATTGGGCAAATACTGCAAATTCCTACCCTGCAAGAGGAAGAGTCTGCTATGACATCTGAATATGTTGTGTGGTGTAAAAAACTCCTTCGGGAGAATATTTGTTAAGAGCTCCAAAATAAGTCAAACAACCTCCCTCCGCTCAAGCTCGATAAATGATATGTTCAGCCTGAGGATTTTCTTGTTCTGAGGAGACATACACTGAAGTGTGTGTTTCCGTTTGAGCCAGCCTACTAATGTGAGCTGCTCTTCTCTACTGCAAAGACTCAGTTCCTCTCAACAAACTCACACGAACCTGGAAAACTAGCTGCAGGTAGCGTCGCCATCACTATCACCTGACATCAGAGCAGGCAGTGCCAGCCATTACATTAGAAAGGCGAGTGTGATATGTGATCAATAATTTAGCATGGCTCTTGAAGGATGTTATAAATATTGAAATGGCCCTTGATAGGAAAAAAGGTTCCCCTACCCCTGAATGAGAGCAAACATCAACTGTAAACAGGTCAGTGTGTTTCTTTCACCTGTGGGATGTAGTACTGTGCAGCCTGCGGGGAAGGGAAAGGCATGGGTGCCATGGTCATCATGATTGGCTGATTAGTGGGGTAGACGGCTGTAGGAGTCTGTGAGCCAGGCCGTATGGAGGGCGTGTTTGTCGGGATGGTCGGCCTAGCAGTCTGCATCTGAGTCCTCTGGAAAAACTGTAGGTAAGATGGGAGAGAAAAACGGAAGACATTGAGTACGATCTCAGAGACAGCCGACTGATTTCTGCAGGCTGCCATGCTTTCAACTAAAGTACAAACAAGTCCAGTTTTTCAGACGACTTCACCATTTGGCCAACACATCTCTCACAGTGAGGCTCCCCTGCTGTTTCATCAGCAGCGAAAAATAACTAAACAAGAAGGAACCAGCACCACAGATTTCTCTGAGCTCTCATCATTGCTGCAGACCATTCAGACCATCACATTTCAACCACTCGGAGGGATAAACTGCTGAATGATTTTCAGGCAGATATGCAGCCCTTTAAACTTCCTTTTATTCTTCAATAAACAACTCATAATTACCCTGAATTACTTCACTAAACTTTAAAGAAATGTGGATGTAATATTTGAATTAAAAAAACATGAATCAGATAAATCTACAAAGTAGGGGGCACAACCCGGCGCAGATACTTTGGTGCTTTGGTTTTTATGGCCATCAATGATTCAGCGTTTAATTCAGAGAAACTCAAATGATTTTCTGATAAGCTCAACAAATGCTGCACCAGACTCCACAGCTGTTAAAAAATAAAAGCTGCTGAATGGCTGCAAAAACCTCTTTTTGTGCCCGAGCTGCTCAGCCAACCTTTCAGTTGTACTAAAAGTGTGACACGTGACACGGCTGTGTTCATCAAGCAGCAATGTGGCCTTTTCTCGTGGATCACAGAGCACTCACGATGTAGAAAATAAAACTGTAGCTGCCATCTTTAAATCAGTTGAGACTCTAATGTTTAATTAGGTTTAATGACGAGCTCTGTGTTTGTTGGGCAGCGCATAAAATTTAATGCAGGAATCTCTCGAGTTCCAGTCAGAAAGAAGAGCACAACGATCGTCGGGGTTCCAAACAACTAAGGCCCAGGTTGGGGACACCCGCCTGCAGTGAGCGTGCTCCGGTGAGGGAGAGCAGAGTAGACAATGCTGTAAAACCGTCTAAAAATACCCAGGAGGGAAATCACCTTCAACATAATAAATCAGGTCCAATGGCTTACTTTACTGTAAATAGCCCTGTGGAAGTCTGGGAAATGAACAGGAAACTGTTCGTTATCAGCTACCCTGAGACGGCCTCGGTTAAGTCAATGGTGCGACAAGAAGTGTGAGTCAACAGTAAGGAGGAAGTTTTCAGCGCTGACAACTTAAAGTGTTTGGTAAGTCAGGCTTGAAACAATCATTGAAACATTTAGTGTAGCCCAATGACACCATATGCAAGTCTAGCTGCTTTCAGACATGTACGTGAGAACTGAAATGTCTGTGTCAGTCGCTACGGACACTGTCTGGAACTTTTCCAACCGATTCCTGAGGAAAATGTGCAGACATGTTGATGACGTTTCTAACATGCAATGGACGCAAAAGTGAGAAAATATATATACATGTCAGGATGCAAAAGAGATGTAATAGTCGTGGAAGACACCAACAAAGAGGTCAAGGGCCAAAGCCTGTGCTGATGTGTTAATAACAAAAAACATGCGTTTTCTGGAGCAGAATCTTTACACAATGTCGCGTCTCCAGCAGGCTCTACTCAGACTGCCAGACTGCTTAAGAGATTTTCCTGTTGTGAATGTGTCAGACCCGAACAACCTCCTGCTGTATTCTTCATATGTTTAAGGCAAAGTTCTGATGGGCATCTATTAAATAACATTATATGTATTTCCAACAAGTAGCAGACACTTAAAACATAACAAGGAACTAAAAACACATATTTCAAGGAGTAATATTCTGCAAAATACTCTCATCCCTCATGCTGCTCATTAAATTGTGCAAGCTCGTAAAAGATGAATCATGAAATGGAGCAAAGAATATGAACTGAGAAGTTTAGTAATGATCTACTACAGGATTAAGGACGGGACATATAGATACAACGATGATAACAGAGGAAGGACCTCTCATCTGAGCATTCACTGCAGTGAGAATGAAGGGAAACGTACAGGGTTAGAAGTTAGGAGGGGTGGGATCATTTAAGGACAATCCTCATCATGCCATGCAGGTCTCAAGAGACTTTTAAACAGTTAAATGTTACCTGGATGGGCCTGAATCCTCCCTTGAGTATTGAAAGCAGGAAAGAGAGAAAAGCCAATGGGAGACTGCACTGGTGAGACCGAAGCCTCAGTACAAACAACAAGCATCATTCACCCGCACACATGAAGGCAGGAAAATAGCATGTCATTTTTCAGCCACTTGAAACAGTGAGTGGTCCGGAGCAATTGTCACATTGTGCAGCCTGAGCCTACGTCCCAGTCGGCCTCTGGTTTTGTCAATTTGCAGTTTCCAGGTCCCGACGGGACTTGGCTGTCACCTGCAGAGCTGACTTAGCAACAGATATGATGTTGAGTGCCGCGAGCCAAGTGGGATTTGATCCACAGGCATCTTTCAATATAAGGAAGCTGATAGGTGTTCGCCTCATTACCCTGGTAGTCCGGTACAGTATTTATGACAAAGGCAATAGAGTTCAAACCTTTTGTTCCCGTTTGTTTTTGCTGCAAAGCACAGGAGAAACACACTGTGAACTCATGATTGAATTATTCCTGTCATTTGAAAATATAGCAGTTTAGGTCATAAAGCCTTGCCTCCTCCATGTCAATGGATGGGATGAAATATATCCTTTTTCCATTATATAAAGTCATAAAGTCATAATTTGTTATTAAAGGTTATAAAAATGGCCTGAGTCATCATGATTGACAGCTGAGATTGACTTACAATTGCTCGAGCAATCTTTTTACAGCCGCTCCACAGTCACAAATTTGCAGACTGTCTCCAAACGGCATCAAAGTGCAAGATGGTATCACTGGTACCTGGTATATATATTAGTTTAGTTTTTGTACAACGGGAGGAACTGGAGACGTGTTGTCCATCTTAATTCTCAGTCTGGTGTTGACATCGTGTGACATTTCCACTATTGAAGGCAAACAAATACCACAAATTTGCGGATCAAATTGAGATTAATAGAGTAATTTACACTGTGAAGCGCTTTTGTTTTTATGTTTTATCTCCTCTGACTTTGACCTTTTGGTTCACAAACACAAAAACACAGTCACACTCAAGAGCTGTGTCTGAAATCTAAATAGGTCGGTTACACCCATAAGTGGGGGATGAAAGGAAATAAAGATGATGCTTGTTTGAAGACAGACTTACATTTTGGCCAAATTAATTAATTTTCTGATCCCTCTGCACCCTTTCACTGTGCATCAAGTGTGTTTCAGGGGGACAATGGCTGTTTTCTCCATTGGTATAAAAGGCTACTGTTCAGCTACATCTGCTTCCAACTCCACTTCCGTGGTGGCACAAGAGACCCCAGCGCCAGTTTGTGACAGCCAGGGCATGCACTTTGTGTGTGTGTGTGTGTGTGTTACACCAATGGCAGTAAACACATCCGACACACTTTGACACCATACTATTAATAGTCTGTTAAGATTTACACACACAGAAGCATCAAGAAGGTGAGGATGTTAGAAAACAACTTAGTCAGGGCACATCTTTCTGAACAGGGGAGTGAACAACACATCAGTCTTTGGAGTGGGCAATCGTGTTAATCACTACAACATGAATCAACAAACACAACAAGAACAGGAAGTCACATGGACTGAATGTCAGCACCTCCAAATGTCCGACACTCTTAGCGTCCGTGAGATAATTCGCGGCCCTCATAATCTAATGACCTTGGTTCACAGAGTGTCAACTGTCCAACAGGATGCATCATAGTGTCATTTACACAAATGTCAGTCATGAACACAAACACTGGGTCCACACAGCTGTTCCAGCCCTTTTCCTTGTCGACAGCGAACCTGATGACCATCGGCCATCCCTCACATCTTTGTCTTCTGACACTGGGAAAAGATACGGTTACACGGACAAAGGGCCGGATCAAGGGAAGGGTTTTTTGTCACTTTCTTTTGACATTGTGAGATAGGATATTTTTTTAAGTTTCACTAATAACCAGGGAATAATTCGTGGATCAGAATGTTAAGGGCGGTGTGTGAAATTTGGTACAAACAATAAGGTTCCACTAAATAAGCAGATTGATTGCAGTGCCTTAATGTAATAACTGGAAACCATGAACCAATGGTGTCATGATGGGGTTGTCACTGCAATAAATTGGAAAGTTTTAGCAATGCATGCGCAGGAATAACAAATGGCCCCTTTTCTATTTTCAGGCGTTAAACGATTCAGCAAAAATACCCTGGAAGACTGGTGCTGACGGGAGATAACGTCTCTTCTACGTTTTTAATGAAACTAAAAAATAAAAGGGGGAAAACAAACTTTGGTTGGCGACGGGCGCAAGAACTGATATTTAGCCCCAATCTTCGGCTGCACATAAGGGCCCTACATTGTGTAAAGCACAACTGGCGGTAGTGAGGCTTTATTCAATGGCCTAATCAGCTAATAGTGTGTTGAATGGTGTCGAGATGCGACAGCAAGTCAGCTCCCAGACTAAAAAAATGAAATACAATGGGCTCACAAGGCTGCTGCTTTCAGACACACTCTCTTTTTGATTACAAACCATGCAGGAAAATAAATTCAAATTGTTTGGGGTTTGCAAATGCAGACTAATGAGGTTCCTTTACTCAAGCAGAGAATATACAACTTTAATCAGCTTGTGTCTGGCTGCAGACTGTCTGTGTGTGTGTGTGTGTGTGTGAAACTGTGTTAATCCAATCAAGGACAAGGTTCTATCATGTGAAACTGACTTATAAACACATATAAAAATATATCATCTGTAAGAAAGCTGAGAGACTCTGTTGTTATTTGTTCCACTTGGCGCCCAGGACACACACAAGCCTCATTACAATAAAACCTATAAAGACTATGTAATACCAATTATCATTTATTTGGAATGAACCAATTTCAGTCTCATCATAGTCTCTCACAGCCAGGCCCATCTCCACAGTGCGGTGTCAGCACTGGAGAAAGGTCTGGCTGCACTTATCATTCGGCTACGAGGGAAAAGAACAATTGTTTGCAAAAATAATGTTATTAAAATGGTTGATTACCCACAAAAACACAGCAAAATAAATGTCAACTGTGCAATATTACGATGCCAATCTCCATCAAAACTCATTTTCAGCGTACAGGTTGCTAGCTCTGAGGTAGGAGAGGGGTTTTTAAACAGTAACAAGCCTGAAGCAGACGGTTAACAGTATTCTGTGTGAGATGCTCTGCCAATGTCAAGCTGATACCCACAGTCTGAATCTGGTGAGTCAGACAAATGTCGCCATAAAAATAAACCTGTAAAAGAGCAAAATCACCCCCATAAAGAAACTGCTCTGTGCACCCGCCTGGCTCTCATGATTAAGTAGCAGCACACTCAGGAAAAAACAACATGACAATTGAAACATGTTAATCTGTGTTCATGATATTTGTAGGTTTTCAAATCAGAGACTTTAGGCCCCTTGTTGAGGTTTATTTGCATGCAGGTACCAGCAAACTGATATTATGATGATGGTGCAAGAAGATAAGCAGGAGGGGACGTACAGTGGGGTAAATTACCTGATGATGGGTCGGTCGAGGGCCCGTAGCAAACTGCTGTGGGAGTGAGGAGAGGTCCAGCAAGGAGAGAGAAGCAGGGATGGCAAAGCATGGCGAGGGGGGAAAAAAGAGCATAAGAGAGACACAGAGATAAATGAGTGATGGAGGCAGATGCTTGAAAATACAGACACAAAATCACAGAACAACAAAGCTTTAAAAGGCAAAGATCAAAGCAAAAGTTTGCAAATAGTAGCTTGTACATTTTAACTTGTTGTAAGCAGCAGTGAAACTAGATTTACAGGGAGCTAGGCAATAAAACGATATCAATAATTATCGTAATATAATTCTCATCAATAGCCAAATAACTAAAGTCCAATTTATATTGATGTAATGCTTATTATTGTGCAAGGACAGAGAGGAGGTATAATAACTCATCTACCTCAGCTCTATAAATTGTTTGTTCAAAACCCCATCCATCACTCAGGACAATGTTTAGAATTCCAAATTGTATATAAGTGACAAACATAACAGTTTTAAAAACAAGACTTCCTGCATGAGTGAATACACACTGACTCAGGTCTGGTTAGTCTTGCTCTCTTGATGAGAAGGAACCAATCAATATTAAGTGTAATTATACATAGAATGTTGGAAAATATCATATTTTGGATACTTCTTACTAGGCTTGTTGCTTTGGGAGATCATAACAATCACAACAGTTTGGTTGCTCTGAGGTGGGTGAGCTGTAAATGAAACACCGGAGGGACACTCACCGGGCGACTCTGTGGCTGTGCATTTATTTGCTGTGTCTGGGGAGAGTACACTAGAGAGGGGGAGCCAGCATTTTGTCCAGGGTTGTATGGAGACTGTGAAGAGAAGAGATGGACAGAGGGAGACGGCTTGTTAAACACAAACCAGGAGCTGTGCTGCAATCTGTCACTTGTCATTTATTCTACACAAGTCACACTTTACAAGGAGACATTATGGACATATTCAAGTTCATAATGTTCAACTGTAAACCGTGGTGCGTTGAACACATTGCATCTATGGAAGCTCAAGACTTCTTATGGAAGAAATGACCCATGACAAGGGTTTAAATATGTTTACATACGTCTGGTGTTGGGGTTTAAAAGGACTCACTCTAACATAGCCTAACAAAACGCCTGACTACTTTAGATGTTGCTAGGAAAAAATGTGGGATTTATGCACCAGGAGTAAATAATTGGTAGCCTGAAGGACTGCAAATCCCGTGTCCCTTTATCCTTTATCTTGTGAGCTGTGGTGCCCGGCTGAGGTGGGTTTAAACAGATATTCTGACTCTTCCTCGAGCTGCTGCTGCTACGGTTGTGATCATTTCAGTGCGTGCTGGCTGACAGGGCTATTTATAGACGGCTGGTGAGAGACTAGAGCTGCTTCAGCGGGAGGCGGTGGGCCATTAGGCTGTAACAGTAAAGAGGAACTTCTAGATTCCTTGCGAGCGTAGTCGCATACTTCCAGAGATGCTGAGTCATGGAGTCAAGATGCCTATTGATGAGAGCACGGTTGCCAGTTTCACAGCAGCAACAATCTTTATGATTAATAGTTAAACTGAGAGGTCCGTGTCCATTGGTTTAGGGATTTTTCCCAACGAAATGAAGAATGTAAAACTCTCCCATAATGGCTAGCCTCGATTTACCAGCTGGTCCTCTGTATTTTATTATTTCCGCATCCAGCCTGCATCACATATGGATGCCATTGTGGTTACAAGCAGAGAAGACAGTTGCCTTTCAACTAACCAAACCTCTACCATCTCAAATCCGTATAAATCTAAATGATTTATATGGATTTGAGTTCTTGTTTAAATTCAACCAAGAGCTTCTGCTTGTAACCCTGATGGGATCCAGGATTTCCCACCCACATCTTCTTTATTTACAACTTTCTATTTTTAAAGAGCTTCCACACTAAGAGTTTAGGTCTAACCATAACCAGGTTTCAAACTTCTTTTCCTTAAAAGCCTTACAGTGTGTTTAACAGACCAATGTGATCTGATTTGAGGTTGAGCTACATCACGACCTCCTGGTGAAGTAGCTGTCGTACAGAATAGAATAGAATATACAGAAGATGTATGTTGATGCAGCAGTATTCAGTGTTCTAGAATTTGACCCAATTTTTAAGAATGTAATCTGAATTTAATAAAACAACAGTCTTATACACAGTTTATTGCCGTGTAGAAATATTAAGAGAGAGAATGACAAACAGCAAAATAAAACACTGATGTAATAAAAGACAGATAATACAGGCTAGGGGTAGGCGATGTTTCAAATCATTATTCAAAATTCAAGCAAAAACACGATAATTTTGAATTTAAAAAAGGGTCAAAATTCTTACATTGTCAAGTTTTGGTTAAATACAAGTTCTCATTCGTTCACACGTTTAAACAAGTGAAACAATATATGATTTGAGGCTATTAGGAAACAATAAGATATAGTAATGACATGTCGCCCAGACCTAACACAGGTCAAACAGACAAAGGAGACAAACTGACAGATAGAGGATGAACATGCAGAGAGGATGACGGCAAACACAGTGATGAACTCACCCCTCCGCCTGTCTCCCAGCCCTTAGGGTAGCGATACGGGGAAGCTGTGGGTATTGATACCTGAGAGAGCGCCGGGGAGTGGGCATGACCAGGCGGGGTGCCCGCCAAATTAGGGTGTCCCTTTGTGATGTCGTGAGCAGTGTATTGGGGACCAGCATGCCTGGGTACCTGCATGACAAACACAGTAAAATTATACACATGACAAATGTGACTTCAGTCAGATTGATGAAAAAACACTGATGAAAAGGAAGAACAGCGATGGCAGGATTCCGCAGGTCATTTTTGCGGCCTCCTGCAGAGGAATGTAAAATAAGCACTCGAGCTCCAGGATTAGCCCTGTGTGAGTGCCGAGGTAAGGACCTGGATCTGTGGGTGTTGAAGCCGGCTGCAGTTGGCCAACGACGGGGATCTGGCCTCTCCTGCAGCCCACTGTGCCAGAACATGTTGTGCAAGGATGTCTGGGCCTCATATGGCAAAACTGGGTCAAGTAAATTATATTACATTCCCACTCATTTGTGATATTTGTGACACCTGGTACAACTGAGTCGTGTTAAACAAGCCTTGTCGATGAGCCAAAGGAGGGTGGAGCCTTCCCAGAGAGCGCTGTGAAAATATAGGATTTGACTCCGCTCTTGTGTTACATTGACAATAAAAAGCCGTTTTAAAAGTAAAACCATCCATGTCGTGACGAACGCAGCTGTGTCAGACAAACTATCACTCCTGAAACAAACGTATTACATTACCACTCATGTGTACTGGTCGTGTAAGCAGGTGTAAGGAAGAAGCCGATTGTCTTCTCTGCATCTGGTTGCGGAAAATACTACTAACATGGAACAGAAGTGGCGAAAAGTAAGATTGAAGATTTAGATTTTCTTGGATCGCAGACAAGGTGGAAATATTGCTGAAAGTAACGTTTGCCAAAGCTTTGCTACCTTTCAACTACGTTTTTGACTCCTTACTCAAATTTGATATTTTTTACGTCATAGAAATCAGTCTGGTTATGGAAGTACAAAAAAATCTATTTTCTGAACAGAGATTTTCAGGCATGCTATTATAATAGCCATTAGGGATGGGCATAATTGATCGACGATCGATTAATTGATCATAAAGAATTTCGTCGAGGACATTATTTTGTCTTCGACGAAATTCTGTTGCGTTCACTGCCAATACTGCGAAGCTATACGTCTCCATGAGCACATGAGTAGGAGGGCAGAATATCCGAGTTGCCTGAACGCAGCACAGTGACAATATTAGCAGCTGTAGGAAGCAGCCCGGAGCTACACTCTACACGCGCCGCTGGGAGCTAGATGGATCTGACGGTTCTCGACCTCTCAGTCCGGTTGTTGTCATGTCATCAATCCC